>NC_086319.1:425708746-425928746 GCF_036172605.1 Pelobates fuscus
GGAGAGAGAGAGAGAGAGAGACAGGCTGGGGGAGAGAGAGAGAGAGAGAGACAGGCTGGGGGAGAGAGAGAGAGAGAGAGACAGGCTGGGGGAGAGAGAGAGAGAGAGACAGGCTGGGGGAGAGAGAGAGAGAGAGACAGGCTGGGGGAGAGAGAGAGAGAGAGAGACAGGCTGGGGGAGAGAGAGAGAGAGAGAGACAGGCTGGGGGAGAGAGAGAGAGAGAGACAGGCTGGGGGAGAGAGAGAGAGAGAGGCTGGGGGAGAGAGAGAGAGAGAGACAGGGGGAGAGAGAGAGAGAGAGAGAGACAGGCTGGGGGAGAGAGAGAGACAGGCTGGGGAGAGAGAGAGAGAGAGAGACAGGCTGGGGGAGAGAGAGAGAGAGAGACAGGCTGGGGGAGAGAGAGAGAGAGACAGGCTGGGGGAGAGAGAGAGAGAGAGACAGGCTGGGAGAGAGAGAGAGAGGCTGGGGGAGGGAGAGAGAGAGAGAGAGAGACAGGCTGGGGGAGAGAGAGAGAGAGAGACAGGCTGGGGGAGAGAGAGAGAGAGAGAGACAGGCTGGGGGAGAGAGAGAGAGAGAGACAGGCTGGGGGAGAGAGAGAGAGAGAGAGAGACAGGCTGGGGGAGAGAGAGAGAGAGACAGGCTGGGGGAGAGAGAGAGAGAGACAGGCTGGGGGGGAGAGAGAGAGAGACAGGCTGGGGGGGAGGGAGAGAGAGACAGCCTGGGGGGGAGGAGAGAGAGAGACAGCCTGGGGGGGAGGGAGAGAGAGAGACAGTCTGGGGGGGAGGGAGAGAGAGAGACAGCCTGGGGGGGAGGGAGAGAGAGAGACAGCCTGGGGGGGAGGGAGAGAGAGACAGCCTGGGGGGGAGGGAGAGAGAGACAGCCAGGGGGGGGAGGGAGAGAGAGACAGCCGGGGGGGGGAGGGAGAGAGAGACAGCCGGGGGGGGAGGGAGAGAGAGACAGCCGGGGGGGGAGGGAGAGAGAGACAGCCGGGGGGGGAGGGAGAGAGAGACAGCCGGGGGGGGAGGGAGAGAGAGACAGCCGGGGGGGGAGGGAGAGAGAGACAGCCGGGGGGGGGAGGGAGAGAGAGACAGCCGGGGGGGAGGGAGAGAGAGACAGCCGGGGGGGAGGGAGAGAGAGAGACAGCCTGGGGGGGAGAGACAGCCTGGGGAGAGGGAGAGGGAGACAGCCGGGGGGGAGAGAGAGAGAGAGACAGCCGGGGGGAGAGAGAGAGAGAGAGACAGGCTGGGGGAGAGAGAGAGAGAGACAGGCTGGGGGAGAGAGAGAGAGAGACAGGCTGGGGGAGAGAGAGAGAGAGACAGGCTGGGGGAGAGAGAGAGAGAGAGACAGGCTGGGGGAGAGAGAGAGAGAGAGACAGGCTGGGGGAGAGAGAGAGAGAGAGACAGGCTGGGGGAGAGAGAGAGAGAGACACAGGCTGGGGGAGAGAGAGAGAGAGACAGGCTGGGGGAGAGAGAGAGAGAGAGAGACAGGCTGGGGGAGAGAGAGAGAGAGAGACAGGCTGGGGGAGAGAGAGAGAGAGAGACAGGCTGGGGGAGAGAGAGAGAGAGAGACAGGCTGGGGGAGAGAGAGAGAGAGACACAGGCTGGGGGAGAGAGAGAGAGAGACACAGGCTGGGGGAGAGAGAGAGAGAGAGACACAGGCTGGGGGAGAGAGAGAGAGAGAGACACAGGCTGGGGGAGAGAGAGAGAGAGAGAGACACAGGCTGGGGGAGAGAGAGAGAGAGACACAGGCTGGGGGAGAGAGAGAGAGACACAGGCTGGGGGAGAGAGAGAGAGAGAGAGAGACAGGCTGGGGGAGAGAGAGAGAGAGACACAGGCTGGGGGAGGGAGAGAGAGACAGCCTCGGGGGGAGGGAGAGAGAGACAGCCGGGGGGGGAGGGAGAGAGAGACAGCCGGGGGGGAGGGAGAGAGAGACAGCCGGGGGGGAGAGAGAGAGAGAGAGACAGCCGGGGGGAGAGAGAGAGACAGCCGGGGGGAGAGAGAGAGACAGCCGGGGGGAGAGAGAGAGAGACAGCCGGGGGGAGAGAGAGAGAGAGCGCCGGGGGGAGAGAGAGAGCCGGGGGAGAGAGAGAGAGAGACAGCCGGGGGAGAGAGAGAGAGAGAGAGAGACAGCCGGGGAGAGAGAGAGAGAGAGACAGCCGGGGAGAGAGAGAGAGAGACAGCCGGGGGGGAGAGAGAGAGAGAGAGACAGCCGGGGGGGAGAGAGAGAGAGAGAGACAGCCGGGGGGAGAGAGAGATGGAGAGAGAGAGAGACAGGCTGGGGGAGTGAGAGAGAGAGAGACAGGCTGGGGGAGAGAGAGAGAGAGACAGGCTGGGGGAGAGAGAGAGAGAGAGAGACAGGCTGGGGGAGAGAGAGAGAGACAGGCTGGGGGAGAGAGAGAGAGAGAGAGACAGGCTGGGGGAGAGAGAGAGAGAGAGACAGGCTGGGGGAGAGAGAGAGAGAGAGACAGGCTGGGGGAGAGAGAGAGAGAGAGAGAGAGAGAGAGGCTGGGGGAGAGAGAGAGAGAGAGAGAGAGGCTGGGGGAGAGAGAGAGAGAGAGAGAGAGGCTGGGGGAGAGAGAGAGAGAGAGAGACAGGCTGGGGGGGAGAGAGAGAGAGAGACAGGCTGGGGGAGAGAGAGAGAGAGAGAGACAGGCTGGGGGAGAGAGAGAGAGAGAGACAGGCTGGGGGAGAGAGAGAGAGAGACAGGCTGGGGGAGAGAGAGAGAGAGAGAGACAGGCTGGGGGAGAGAGAGAGAGACAGGCTGGGGGAGAGAGAGAGAGACAGGCTGGGGGAGAGAGAGAGAGACAGGCTGGGGGAGAGAGAGAGAGAGAGACAGGCTGGGGGAGAGAGAGAGAGACAGGCTGGGGGAGAGAGAGAGAGAGACAGGCTGGGGGAGAGAGAGAGAGAGAGACAGGCTGGGGGAGAGAGAGAGAGAGAGAGACAGGCTGGGGGAGAGAGAGAGAGAGAGAGACAGGCTGGGGGAGAGAGAGAGAGAGAGACAGGCTGGGGGAGAGAGAGAGAGAGAGACAGGCTGGGGGAGAGAGAGAGAGACAGGCTGGGGGAGAGAGAGAGAGACAGGCTGGGGGAGAGAGAGAGAGACAGGCTGGGGGAGAGAGAGAGAGACAGGCTGGGGGAGAGAGAGAGAGACAGGCTGGGGGAGAGAGAGAGACAGGCTGGGGGGGAGAGAGAGAGAGAGAGACAGGCTGGGGGGGAGAGAGAGAGAGAGACAGGCTGGGGGAGAGAGAGAGAGACAGGCTGGGGGGGAGAGAGAGAGAGAGAGAGAGAGAGACAGGCTGGGGGGAGAGAGAGAGAGAGAGAGAGACAGGCTGGGGGGAAGAGAGAGAGAGAGAGACAGGCTGGGGGAGAGAGAGAGAGAGACAGGCTGGGGGAGAGAGAGAGAGACAGGCTGGGGGAGAGAGAGAGAGAGACAGGCTGGGGGAGAGAGAGAGAGAGACAGGCTGGGGGAGAGAGAGAGAGAGAGACAGGCTGGGGGAGAGAGAGAGAGACAGGCTGGGAGAGAGAGAGAGAGAGACAGGCTGGGGGAGAGAGAGAGAGACAGGCTGGGGGAGAGAGAGAGAGAGAGAGAGAGACAGGCTGGGGGAGAGAGAGAGAGAGAGACAGGCTGGGGGAGAGAGAGAGAGAGAGACAGGCTGGGGGAGAGAGAGAGAGAGAGAGACAGGCTGGGGGAGAGAGAGAGAGAGAGAGACAGGCTGAGAGAGAGAGAGACAGGCTGGGGGAGAGAGAGAGACAGGCTGGGGGAGAGAGAGAGAGAGACAGGCTGGGGGAGAGAGAGAGAGAGAGACAGGCTGGGGGAGAGAGAGAGAGAGAGACAGGCTGGGGGAGAGAGAGAGAGAGAGACAGGCTGGGGAGAGAGAGAGAGAGAGAGACAGGCTGGGGGAGAGAGAGAGAGAGAGACAGGCTGGGGGAGAGAGAGAGAGAGACAGGCTGGGGGAGAGAGAGAGAGAGAGAGAGAGAGACAGGGGGAGAGAGAGAGAGAGAGACAGGCTGGGGGAGAGAGAGAGAGAGACAGGCTGGGGGAGAGAGAGAGAGAGACAGGCTGGGGGGAGAGAGAGACAGGCTGGGGGAGAGAGAGAGAGAGAGAACAGGCTGGGGGAGAGAGAGAGAGAGAGACAGGCTGGGGGAGAGAGAGAGACAGGCTGGGGGAGAGAGAGAGAGAGACAGGCTGGGGGAGAGAGAGAGAGAGAGACAGGCTGAGGGAGAGAGAGAGAGAGAGACAGGCTGGGAGAGAGAGAGAGAGAGACAGGCTGGGAGAGAGAGAGAGAGAGACAGGCTGGGGGAGAGAGAGAGAGACAGGCTGGGGGAGAGAGAGAGAGACAGGCTGGGGGAGAGAGAGAGAGACAGGCTGGGGAGAGAGAGAGAGAGAGAGACAGGCTGGGGGAGAGAGAGAGAGAGAGACAGGCTGGGGGAGAGAGAGAGAGAGAGAGACAGGCTGGGGGAGAGAGAGAGAGAGAGAGACAGGCTGGGGGAGAGAGAGAGAGAGAGAGACAGGCTGGGGGAGAGAGAGAGACAGGCTGGGGGAGAGAGAGAGAGAGAGAGAGAGACAGGCTGGGGGAGAGAGAGAGACAGGCTGGGGGGAGAGAGAGAGACAGGCTGGGGGGAGAGAGAGAGAGAGAGAGACAGGCTGGGGGAGAGAGAGAGAGAGAGAGAGACAGGCTGGGGGAGAGAGAGAGAGAGAGACAGGCTGGGGGAGAGAGAGAGAGAGAGACAGGCTGGGGGAGAGAGAGAGAGAGAGAGAGACACAGGCTGGGGGAGAGAGAGAGAGACAGGCTGGGAGAGAGAGAGAGAGAGACAGGCTGGGGGAGAGAGAGAGAGAGACAGGCTGGGGGAGAGAGAGAGAGAGACACAGGCTGGGGGAGAGAGAGACACAGGCTGGGGGAGAGAGACAGGCTGGGGGGGAGAGAGAGAGAGAGAGAGACAGGCTGGGGGGGAGAGAGAGAGAGAGAGACAGGCTGGGGGGGAGAGAGAGAGAGAGAGACAGGCTGGGGGGGAGAGAGAGAGAGAGAGACAGGCTGGGGGAGAGAGAGAGAGAGAGACAGGCTGGGGGAGAGAGAGAGAGAGACAGGCTGGGGGAGAGAGAGAGAGAGAGACAGGCTGGGGGAGAGAGAGAGAGAGAGACAGGCTGGGGGAGAGAGAGAGAGAGAGACAGGCTGGGGGGAGAGAGAGAGAGAGAGACAGGCTGGGGGAGAGAGAGAGAGAGAGACAGGCTGGGAGAGAGAGAGAGAGAGAGAGACAGGCTGGGGGGAGAGAGAGAGAGACAGGCTGGGGGGGAGAGAGAGAGAGACAGGCTGGGGGAGAGAGAGAGAGAGACAGGCTGGGGGGGAGAGAGAGAGAGAGACAGGCTGGGGGGGAGAGAGAGAGAGAGAGACAGGCTGGGGGGGAGAGAGAGAGAGAGAGACAGGCTGGGGGGAGAGAGAGAGAGAGAGACAGGCTGGGGGGGAGAGAGAGAGAGAGAGAGACAGGCTGGGGGGGAGAGAGAGAGACAGGCTGGGGGGGAGAGAGAGAGAGAGAGACAGGCTGGGGGGGAGAGAGAGAGAGAGAGAGAGAGACAGGCTGGGGGGGAGAGAGAGAGAGAGACAGGCTGGGGGGAGAGAGAGAGAGAGAGAGAGAGAGACAGGCTGGGGGGAGAGAGAGAGACAGGCTGGGGGGAGAGAGAGAGAGAGCGAGACAGGCTGGGGGGAGAGAGAGAGACAGGCTGGGGGGAGAGAGAGACAGGCTGGGGGGAGAGAGAGAGACAGGCTGGGGGGAGAGAGAGAGAGACAGGCTGGGGGGAGAGAGAGAGACAGACAGGCTGGGGGGAGAGAGAGAGACAGACAGGCTGGGGGGAGAGAGAGAGAGAGAGAGACAGGCTGGGGGGAGAGAGAGAGAGAGACACACACAGGCTGGGGGGGAGAGAGAGAGAGAGAGACACACAGGCTGGGGGGGAGAGAGAGAGAGAGAGACAGGCTGGGGGGGAGAGAGAGAGAGAGACACACACAGGCTGGGGGGGAGAGAGAGACACACAGGCTGGGGGGAGAGAGAGAGAGAGAGACACACAGGCTGGGGGGAGAGAGAGAGAGAGAGACACACAGGCTGGGGGGAGAGAGAGAGAGAGAGAGACAGGCTGGGGGGGAGAGAGAGAGAGACATACTGGGGGGAGAGAGAGACAGGCTGGGGGGGAGAGAGAGACAGGCTGGGGGGAGAGAGAGAGAGACAGGCTGGGGGGGAGAGAGAGAGAGAGACAGGCTGGGGGGGAGAGAGAGAGAGAGACAGGCTGGGGGGAGAGAGAGAGAGAGAGAGACAGGCTGGGGGGGAGAGAGAGAGAGAGAGAGACAGGCTGGGGGGGAGAGAGAGAGAGAGAGACAGGCTGGGGGGGAGAGAGAGAGAGAGAGAGACAGCCTGGGGGAGGGTTAAGGTACTATTACATCGTTACACTAATGAGTGTAGAACCATGGCAGTGGCGCAGTTTGTTGCTAATCACTTCCTGTTTTCTGCTTTGCAGTTCCAAGGTGTCTGTCCGTCCTTATGCTCAAACAGCCGAGGTAATCCACACTTTGTCACTGTTTGTCCCTGTAACACAATGTCCTGTAGAGACTCGTGCATTAAACTCCAATGTTTGTAGGAAATCATCCGATCCAATACGGATTTATTTAAAGAGTTATTGTTAACAGGAGTAGTCCCAGAAGATTGGAAGTTAGCGAATGTTGTGCCCATTCACAAGAAAGGTAATAGGGAGGAGTCGGGTAACTATAGGCCAGTAAGCCTTACTTCAGTAGTGGGGAAAGTGATGGAAACCATGTTAAAGGATAGGATTGTTGAACATCTAAAAACACATGGATTTCAAGATCAGAGACAACATGGGTTTACTTCAGGGAGATCATGCCAAACTAATATTATTGATTTTTTTGATTGGGTAACTAAAATTATAGATCAGGGTGGTGCAGTAGACGTTTGTGACGGACCACTTGGCAAGCCGACCCGAATACCTCAGTCAATCGCTGCTTCCTAGTACTTGTGAGCACCATAACCACCGTAAACCCCACAAACTGCCGCAGCTTTATTGGGGTCTCGCTGTCCTCCACACACCCTGGACCCAAGACCAGGATCCAGCTTCCAGTGGGTAGACCTCTCCTAGTTCAGAGAGCGAAGCAGGCTGCTCTTACAAGATCAATCGTTGTGATCCAAGGGCGTATAGTGATTATAGCAATCCCCAGAGTGTGAATATAGCTCTCCAATCCCCCAAACATGAGCCTAGACTTCATGAAGGGTAAAACGAATCTCACTTCAATGGTAGCCACAACTGGCCTTTTATGACAGTCCCCATGCAGAGGGCATTCCCCCCTTGGTCCTGAGAGTAAACCACAGTAGAAACAAATATACAATTACATTGGCTCTCAGGTCCAGGACACTACCATACAAAATAGGTCAATCCCTCCCCTATGCTTGGGAGACAATTGAGTCAAGTGCTGTATTAAACTCAATAATCTCCAAACACAAAAAACATACATTTTTACAAACCCCCAAAATAACTTAAAACACACAATCCCCATAAAAGTCACATCCTCTGATAGCCTTGATCTGGGTGACTAACATGTCCAAAAATCACCCAGATCAATTCAGGTGTTCAGGAATTTCCTGGAAGTCTTAATTTTGACCGACCGCCTGCATGGTTCCATGCTCAAAACTGTTCCAGAGAATAAGGGCTTGCGGTCGGTCTAGTTCGGTAGTTAACGAGTCAATAGTCTTACCCTGGAACTTGATCCCCTTGTTCGGTGGAAACGTTCTTTTCTAAGTGTTGTGGAACTGAATGCAGGCGATGCTGGAAGTCCAGCGATGTTCAGGAGTTTGTGTCCGTTTTCAGTTCCATGAGATTCATGCCCTAAGCCCCCCTCCCCATATTACCTCTTCTATAATTTTTATTTTGTGTCCGGACCTAGGTCCTGGACGCCGCCATCTTTGTGTGGGTAGATGAAGTCCCCGTGGGACACATCATCTGCCCACACTAGATAGCGCTGTGAAATTCCTGGGCATGCCGAATTAAACACTTGGGCATTCAAACGGAAAAGACAAAGGAATTAATAGAAATGTCAGATGAACAGACAAACACAGAATATCAATATGGCCCCCTTAATACCCCCAGCGTTGGCTCCGGCACACAATGTCAGGTGTCCAGCTTTCTGGCAGAGTATACCCCCAGCGTTGGCCCCAGCACACAATGTCAGGTGTACAGCTTTCTGGCAGAGTATACCCCCAGCGTTGGCTCCGGCACACAATGTCAGGTGTCCAGCTTTCTGGCAGAGTATACCCCCAGCGTTGGCTCCGGCACACAATGTCAGGTGTCCAGCTTTCTGGCAGAGTATACCCCCAGCGTTGGCTCCAGCACACAATGTCAGGTGTCCAGCTTTCTGGCAGAGTATACCCCCAGCGTTGGCTCCGGCACACAATGTCAGGTGTCCAGCTTTCTGGCAGAGTATACCCCCAGCGTTGGCTCCGGCACAAAAATGTCAGGTGTCCAGCTTTCTGGCAGAGTATACCCCCAGCGTTGGATCCGGCACACAATGTCAGGTGTCCAGCTTTCTGGCAGAGTATACCCCCAGCGTTGGCTCCGGCACACAATGTCAGGTGTACAGCTTTCTGGCAGAGTATACCCCCAGCGTTGGATCCGGCACACAATGTCAGGTGTACAGCTTCCTGGCAGAGTATACCCCCAGCGTTGGCTCCGGCACACAATGTCAGGTGTCCAGCTTTCTGGCAGAGTATACCCCCAGCGTTGGCCCCAGCACACAATGTCAGGTGTACAGCTTTCTGGCAGAGTATACCCCCAGCGTTGGCTCCGGCACACAATGTCAGGTGTACAGCTTCCTGGCAGAGTATACCCCCAGCGTTGGCTCCGGCACACAATGTCAGGTGTCCAGCTTTCTGGCAGAGTATACCCCCAGCGTTGGCCCCAGCACACAATGTCAGGTGTACAGCTTTCTGGCAGAGTATACCCCCAGCGTTGGCTGCAGCACACAATGTCAGGTGTACAGCTTTCTGGCAGAGTATACCCCCAGCGTTGGCCCCAGCACACAATGTCAGGTGTACAGCTTTCTGGCAGAGTATACCCCCAGCGTTGGCCCCAGCACACAATGTCAGGTGTACAGCTTTCTGGCAGAGTATACCCCCAGCGTTGGCTCCGGCACACAATGTCAGGTGTACAGCTTTCTGGCAGAGTATACCCCCAGCGTTGGCTCCGGCACACAATGTCAGGTGTCCAGCTTTCTGGCAGAGTATACCCCCAGCGTTGGCCCCAGCACACAATGTCAGGTGTACAGCTTTCTGGCAGAGTATACCCCCAGCGTTGGCTCCGGCACACAATGTCAGGTGTACAGCTTCCTGGCAGAGTATACCCCCAGCGTTGGCTCCGGCACACAATGTCAGGTGTCCAGCTTTCTGGCAGAGTATACCCCCAGCGTTGGCCCCAGCACACAATGTCAGGTGTACAGCTTTCTGGCAGAGTATACCCCCAGCGTTGGCTGCAGCACACAATGTCAGGTGTACAGCTTTCTGGCAGAGTATACCCCCAGCGTTGGCCCCAGCACACAATGTCAGGTGTACAGCTTTCTGGCAGAGTATACCCCCAGCGTTGGCCCCAGCACACAATGTCAGGTGTACAGCTTTCTGGCAGAGTATACCCCCAGCGTTGGCTCCGGCACACAATGTCAGGTGTACAGCTTTCTGGCAGAGTATACCCCCAGCGTTGGATCCGGCACACAATGTCAGGTGTCCAGCTTTCTGGCAGAGTATACCCCCAGCGTTGGTTCCGGCACACAATGTCAGGTGTCCAGCTTTCTGGCAGAGTATACCCCCAGCGTTGGCTCCGGCACACAATGTCAGGTGTCCAGCTTTCTGGCAGAGTATACCCCCAGCGTTGGCTCTGGCACACGTCAGGTGTCCAGCTTTCTGGCAGAGTATACCCCCAGCGTTGGCTCCGGCACACAATGTCAGGTGTCCAGCTTTCTGGCAGAGTATACCCCC
This sequence comes from Pelobates fuscus, assembly GCF_036172605.1. Lineage (NCBI taxonomy): Eukaryota > Metazoa > Chordata > Amphibia > Anura > Pelobatidae > Pelobates > Pelobates fuscus. Next base: position 425,718,760 of record NC_086319.1, read on the forward strand.
AGCGTTGGCCCCAGCACACAATGTCAGGTGTACAGCTTTCTGGCAGAGTATACCCCCAGCGTTGGCTCCGGCACACAATGTCAGGTGTACAGCTTCCTGGCAGAGTATACCCCCAGCGTTGGCTCCGGCACACAATGTCAGGTGTCCAGCTTTCTGGCAGAGTATACCCCCAGCGTTGGCCCCAGCACACAATGTCAGGTGTACAGCTTTCTGGCAGAGTATACCCCCAGCGTTGGCTGCAGCACACAATGTCAGGTGTACAGCTTTCTGGCAGAGTATACCCCCAGCGTTGGCCCCAGCACACAATGTCAGGTGTACAGCTTTCTGGCAGAGTATACCCCCAGCGTTGGCCCCAGCACACAATGTCAGGTGTACAGCTTTCTGGCAGAGTATACCCCCAGCGTTGGCTCCGGCACACAATGTCAGGTGTACAGCTTTCTGGCAGAGTATACCCCCAGCGTTGGATCCGGCACACAATGTCAGGTGTCCAGCTTTCTGGCAGAGTATACCCCCAGCGTTGGTTCCGGCACACAATGTCAGGTGTCCAGCTTTCTGGCAGAGTATACCCCCAGCGTTGGCTCCGGCACACAATGTCAGGTGTCCAGCTTTCTGGCAGAGTATACCCCCAGCGTTGGCTCTGGCACACGTCAGGTGTCCAGCTTTCTGGCAGAGTATACCCCCAGCGTTGGCCCCAGCACACAATGTCAGGTGTACAGCTTTCTGGCAGAGTATACCCCCAGCGTTGGCCCCAGCACACAATGTCAGGTGTACAGCTTTCTGGCAGAGTATACCCCCAGCGTTGGCTCCGGCACACAATGTCAGGTGTACAGCTTTCTGGCAGAGTATACCCCCAGCGTTGGATCCGGCACACAATGTCAGGTGTCCAGCTTTCTGGCAGAGTATACCCCCAGCGTTGGCTCCAGCACACAATGTCAGGTGTACAGCTTTCTGGCAGAGTATACCCCCAGCGTTGGTTCCGGCACACAATGTCAGGTGTCCAGCTTTCTGGCAGAGTATACCCCCAGCGTTGGCTCCGGCACACAATGTCAGGTGTCCAGCTTTCTGGCAGAGTATACCCCCAGCGTTGGCTCTGGCACACGTCAGGTGTCCAGCTTTCTGGCAGAGTATACCCCCAGCGTTGGCTCCGGCACACAATGTCAGGTGTACAGCTTTCTGGCAGAGTATACCCCCAGCGTTGGCTCCGGCACACAATGTCAGGTGTACAGCTTTCTGGCAGAGTATACCCCCAGCGTTGGCCCCAGCACACAATGTCAGGTGTACAGCTTTCTGGCAGAGTATACCCCCAGCGTTGGCTCCGGCACACAATGTCAGGTGTACAGCTTTCTGGCAGAGTATACCCCCAGCGTTGGCCCCAGCACACAATGTCAGGTGTACAGCTTTCTGGCAGAGTATACCCCCAGCGTTGGCTCCGGCACACAATGTCAGGTGTACAGCTTTCTGGCAGAGTATACCCCCAGCGTTGGATCCAGCACACAATGTCAGGTGTACAGCTTTCTGGCAGAGTATACCCCCAGCGTTGGCTCCGGCACACAATGTCAGGTGTACAGCTTTCTGGCAGAGTATACCCCCAGCGTTGGATCCAGCACACAATGTCAGGTGTACAGCTTTCTGGCAGAGTATACCCCCAGCGTTGGATCCGGCACACAATGTCAGGTGTACAGCTTTCTGGCAGAGTATACCCCCCGCGTTGGATCCAGCACACAATGTCAGGTGTACAGCTTTCTGGCAGAGTATACCCCCAGCGTTGGCTCCGGCACACAATGTCAGGTGTACAGCTTTCTGGCAGAGTATACCCCCAGCTGGGGGTGATCCTGGCCTACTTTCAGGAGGCTTCCTGTTATACTCTGCACTCAAACGTACTCAAGATGGCGGGTGCCATGGGCTTGGATGCCCTGCGCCATTTGGATGGGCTCTTCGAGTCCTTACGGGCAAAGCTGAAGGCAAACCTACGACTCACTATACCAAGGAACCTGACAACTGCTACGAGTCTGTGGACAGCCACTGGGCAAAAGGAGAGCAGACAGTGTGATTCCGGAGCCTGAATGGCAGAAGCAGATTGAGAGCCATGGTGTCCACCCATGGTGAACGCTGGAAACTAGGACCACCTGCAGATCACACAGGATTTACCTAACTGCCACACACTACCTTTCACATCATGTCCCAGCAGTGCTGCTGCTAAATGGGTGTCTTGTTTCATGGATTTCATAATGCTTTCAAATATAGCCTGTCTGTGGGGGCCTCCTTAATGTTTTAAGTTAACTCCTATTAACTCTCTAGCTTTTACTATCAGTGCAAATCGCCTGCTTACCTAATACCCCAATGTTCCTCCTGACCTGCACTGTTTTTCTTGTCATTTTTATTTTCCTTTTAATTAATTTTTAAAAATGTGCTGCTTCTTCTATACACTTCAACTGACATGGCATGTCAATTCATTGCAGAATTTTCAGTGTATAATATGCTATTTTTGTCATTGACAAACACACCAAAAATAAAGAATTTAAAAAAAAAAAAAAAAAAAATATATATATATATATATATATATATATATATATACCCCTTGAATATTCGGACTGTTGTTTGGGTGTCATATCTTTACTATACCTAAGTCCATTATGCCGTTGCTTAGCTTAACTGACAGAATGAACAGAAGGAAAGAACTTCCAGCTACCCCTCCCATCCAGAATGATCAATCAAATCTCTTTTCTTTGATTTAGAGAAAAACCTAAAAACAGAGATGCGTGATTGGAGGGATAGTGTGTTATTGGGAAAAGTATTTGGGACATTAAATTATCCCAGAGGTTTGACAAAAAAACCTTTTTCTCGGATCACTTAGAACTGGAAAATGAATGGCTGAGTGCATTGGACAACTGTTCAATAATCCTTATGCAAATTTTGGTCAAATATAGACAATTTAGGTTAAAGAACACAGAGTCTGAGATAGAACTCTTACACTCAAAAATCAATGCCTCTGATAACAAGGAATTAATTTCACATTTGGATCAGACGGTTAATGTTAAGATGATTACATTTGAAAAAGAAATCGTTAACAAAAAGAGTTCCAAGTTCAAGAGGGACAAAAACGATTACGATAATGGCCTTATCAGGAACTGGCAGAGAAAACAACTGAGACAGAAAAGGGGGCAGCCTCAGATCCCCGCCAGCGGGTCACATCAGGATAGTTCTCAGAGTTCCGGACGAAAAGGTTACTATAGGATACCTCATAAACGTCGCCCTTCAAGGGATGATTCCCCTCACCGTAACAACATACCTCATGTAGAGGCAACAAAACACTTTCCACCATCCTACGGCAATGATGGCCAAGCTTATACTCCTAAGCGTCCTAGTTGGCGTCAGAGGTAATCCTAACCACATTCCTCTGATTGGCCAGCGTCGCATGACCAATTACAAGGGACCCTCACCCTCCATCTGTACCAGAGAATTTACGGGCTCGCCCTAAGACCTGTAAGAATACAGAAGTATCTGATGGTTTTTTTAGGGGAGGGCCTCCTACACAACCCCAGAACGTTTCCATTATTTACAAAAAACGGTGGCAAAAAGAGAGATGCCCTCATAGAGGAACAAGGGGAACGGGAATGCAATCCCAACAAGATGGTGCGCCTCCCTTGAAAGGGATCTTCAATCTTTCTGAATACAGACTTAATCCCTCCGAAATCCTACTGCTCAATAAACGTTTGAATTTTGCACCTATGAGAAACCCAAATATCAAGGGCTTCAATCATCTCATCAGAAAATTAACCCTCGCGAGATCCTTCAATATCAAGGAAGCAAACATTGCCCTGCTTTTTAAATAATCCCCAGAATAGAATTGTGTTCAAGAACCTAATGTCTCTTCTAGATGAGCAGCAGAGCATCAATAAAGAGATTGATGCAATGGAAGTCCTCAATGCCAACATCGGATTTGAAACCTCCTTCCTCATACTATCCTGTGGCAGATAAAGGTAACTTCATACCGATCTTCTACGAATTCGTGATGGACTTCAGGATATTGGAGTGCAATGGGAATAACTATCATAGGAGAATTGTACCTGAAAATGACCTTACCCAGGCGGAATTAGGAGCTTTGAGAAACCTAAAGAAAAACGGCAACATTATCATTAAAGAAGCAGATATGGGTGTAGGGATCGTTATCTTCGATAGGGAAGATTACCTAGAAGAGGCACAACTAACTTCTTGTGATGGTTGATAGGATCTTTGAAACGGGATCCATTGAAAAAAGAGGGGATGTGACGAGATCAATCTCGCCACGGTACATTGGAGGAACAGGGTTGCCTGCCTGCTCCCTTGTGACTATGGACCGGCAGTTAAACAGTCTATTTTACTGTGCAGAAAGGCACATTAATGCCTTTCTGCACAGCCGTTCGGTAGATTCCGTCTACCGAACAAGCAGCCATCTATCAGCCTCCCAGGAGCCGTGGGGAGCCGGCAGGCGCTGTTAATTGGCCGTCCAGAAGCTGGCGTGCGGCGGCAATCTACCTCCCTGAAGCCGCGGTTAACCGCGGCTTAACGAGCGTGTGCAGTCAATTGACCACCCAGTAGCTGCGGTTAACCGCAGCTTAATTTACTTTTATGCCTGGGGGAGTCGTAACAGGGGATATCTATTCTCTGGCCATGGTAACACCCTGATTTTATTCTATTATTATTATTATTATTTTTTATTTTTTTTTACTACCATCCCAAGATCCACAAGTCCCTCACCAACCCTCCTGCACGTCATATCTCCTCCATTGGTTCTTTAACAGCTCCGTTGTCAAAATAGGTTGATCTCCATCTCCAAAAGTTTGTACTTAACTTGCCCTCATATGTCAAGGACACCGGTCATGTTCTCTCTATAATGCAGGAAATTGATTGGCATGAGAATTATTGTTGGGTGACTATAGATGTTGCTTCCCTTTATTCAAACATTGAACATGGTCTAGGCCTGAAAGCTTTAGAACACTTCCTCTATGCCGACCCATTACTCCCTCGGGGTCTGGCAGGAGCTTTACTGGATAATGTTCCTTTTATTTTAACCCATAATTATTTTCAGTTTTTTTTTTACAGACGAAGGGTATTGCAATGGAGGCGAGCTTTGCCCCATCTTACGCAAATTTGTTCATGGGATTTTGGGAACTAACGAATATCTATGGCAATGAACGATGGAAGGAAAGTCTAGTCATATATAGACGCTTCATTGATTACATCCTCATTATTTGGATGGGCGAATAAGAGGAGATTGATAAATTCGTTGAGGATTGGGGTCTGTCTTTCACCAGTAAGTAAGTTGGAGATTGAATTCCTTAATTTAATCCTATGCGGCCGAGACAGGCAGGTAGTGACAAGAACATATAAGAAACCGGTGGATGTCAATGGTTTTTTACACTCCTGCCCAGCATCCCTGTAGGGCCGGTAGAGAGACTGCGGTCCCATCTCCACCTGCCTGCTGGGGGTCCTCCCAGGACCAGTCTATGAGGCCTGCTGCCTCGGGTACCTCTGGTTGTGGTTGGGGAAGGAGACCGGTTGTCTCTTCCCTCTGCAAGGTGCACTGCCGCTGGGGAGGGAGGTCGCTGCTCTCCTCTCCCTGTAACTCAGGCTGCCGCTGGGGATCTGGGCCGCCTGCCCAGCATCCCTGTAGGGCTGGTAGAGAGACTGCGGTCCCATCTCCACCTGCCTGCTGGGGGTCCTCCCAGGACCAGTCTATGAGCCCTGCTGCCTCGGGTACCTCTGGTTGTGGTTGGGGAAGGAGACCTCTGCACGGTGCACTGCCGCTGGGGAGGGAGGTCGCTGCTCTCCTCTCCCTGTAACTCAGGCTGCCGCTGGGGATCTGGGCCGCCTGCCCAGCATCCCTGTAGGGCCGGTAGAGAGACTGCGGTCCCATCTCCACCTGCCTGCTGGGGGTCCTCCCAGGACCAGTCTATGAGGCCCGCTGCCTCGGGTACCTCTGGTTGTGGTTGGGGAAGGGGACTGGTGGTCTCTTCCCTCTGCACGGTGCACTGCCGCTGGGGAGGGAGGTCGCTGCTCTCCTCTCCCTGTAACTCAGGCTGCCGCTGAGGAGGGAGGTCGCTGCTCTCCACTCCCTGTAACTCGCCCAGGGGTTGGGGATCTGGGCCGACTGCCCAGCATACCTGTAGGGCCGGTAGAGAGACCTCGGTCCCATCTCTACCTGCCATCAGAGGTTACTCCCAGTATACCTCTACGATATCCTTCCAGCTGAATGGCTCTCGACCTGGCTCTGCTGCTGTGCTTTCCTGGGGGACCTCTGGATGCTGTTCAGAAAGGGGACTGGTTGTCTCTTCCCGGGACCCATTGATGAGGTGCTGGTACTTCCACTCCAGGTCACATTCCTGTGTGACTAGGTACCGCAGGTCTGCTTCCAGGTCAATAGCTCTAGGGAGACCCAGCTTGTCTTCCCGGTCGTCATACAGGTCCCAGAAGTGTGAATCTGTAGCCCTTCCAAAGTCATCATCGTCCATATTCTCCCAGAATAGATCAGGGCCATTGTAATCCCCACACTCAGGGAATTCATACTCAGCCATCTCTGGAACAAGCTGAGTCGCGTACCACTGTAGCGCCTGGTATGCGCTGTCGAGCCACAGTTCCCTATATACTAGATCCTCTAGTTTAGCTACCCACGCTGGAAGGGGTTGTTTGCCCAGGAAGGGCATCCGCTCTGCCATTCGAGCCTGGATTTGCTGCCTTCTGCGGAGACTACGATCACCTCGCCAACACTGGACTTCCTCTAGGGCTTCTTCCCACAGCTCGGTTCTGGCTTCATTTCTGTACCCACACATCTCCTCTTCTGAGACTGCCCAATGCTTCCGGGAGATGGAGCTATGCAACCTGGTTTGGAACCTCTCCTCCATTTCGGATGCCATGAGCGAGCTTGCTGGCTCCATACTGCTGTATGCAGGGACGCTGCGCAGTGGCTAGCGTTGCCTTCAATAACTCTCATACGATACCAGTGCTGCTCCTTGCGCTAGGACGCCATCCCACCGCTGCCACCAATAATTGTTATGGTTACCTCCAAGCTAGCTGAAGGCTGGACCGCTTGGATGTCCTGGTTCCCGAATGTGGAGAGAGAGAAGCACTGTTCCGTTCAGCAGACCACTGGAGTCCTGTGAATATAAAGCAATCCCACTAGCTCTAGTCTAGCTAGGATACCCTGGTTCCCACAAAACGAGTCGAGGCTGCGATTTTGAAGGTCAAACACGAACTGGCTTTAATGGCACAGGGACAGCGTTATCTATGCAAAATCCCAGGTCCAGGGACAGCCCCCTCTGGACCTGATGGGATACAAGGACAATACACACAGTTGACCAATGACAATACACTTTATCGTTTGAAATAGTCCCCGCCCCGCTTGGAGATAATGATTCCAACGGTTATGGCAATTCAATTATCTCCAAGTGCCCAGAGTCCCACGTGTATTTTCAACATGTAAAAACAGCATAAAATATATATTTATAACAGTTTACTAAATACCCCTTAAATTCTACCATTCATTAGATAGCTCTGGTCTGAGCGCATCATATAGACGAATAGCTCTCAGACCTCACGAACGGTATAGCCAGTCTCTTGTATATAAGTATTTTCGTGTCTCTTTGTCCCGAACACGAGACGGCAGCCATCTTTTCTATGAATAGGCGAGCGGGTCTCGGCTTCAAAACTCCTGGAACGAAACACGGGTAGCATGCTGTACGAATACCGCTCTCTGGCTGGTTATCCCAGCCCTTCGTGAACCGAACGTAGACCGCCCTGAAGGGGCCGATTAGCCTGCGGTTAACCGCAGCCCCAACGTTCTAAGTGCAGACACACGCCGTGGTGTAGGTGGTCCTCGTTCGGGAGTTTGAGTATGGGGAAAATAGTCGCCGAACGAGGGCACCCTGAGGCCGTCAATTAAGTTGTGGTTAACCGCAACCTCCCGGTGGTCGTCCGTTCGGTTGTTTCTGAGGTCAAAAAGGGTTAAGTGGCGGCACACGCCAGGGGCTGGGTGGTCTGAGTTCGTATGCACAAATCTATAATCCTGGTTGTTTGTATAAATGGAGTATAGATAACAATAATACCGAAAGAACCGACTTTGGTAACTTAACATAGACCAATGCAGGTCTGTGGAGTGTCCGTAACAAGCTCCTTGTCCCGTCTTCCTTTTATTTTACTAACTTTTGTTTGTTTTAATGTTTTTATTTTCTGGTACCTATCAGCTCCAGCGGAGGGGCCCCTCACTGGAGCTGGATTTATGATTTTTTGGGGGGAAACCCTTATTTTTACAAGATGCTTGTGTGAATTATTACATTTGTATAACCGGATTGACGTGTTTATTTTTGCATTATGTGGAAAGGCTAATTAGAGGAACATTCTAACCTAAATTCTAAATTGGGTATTGGGGTGGTCCCCGTTCGGGAGGTGAATTAATTCCCTTCGGGAAAGCACTCCCGAACGGGGAGTGGAAACAATGCACCAAAATACACATGTAAACACATACATGGAAACAAATGTAAAAGAGAAGGGAAACCCACGAACAGGCAGCGGTTCCACCACAAGTCTGATTCATATTGTTTATAAATCAAATCCTTTATATCAACTAGTAAATCACAAATGTGAATGTTTCAATATGTCTACAATCTGTGATGAATGCTGTCGCCGGGCTGATCTTTCTCACCTGTCGCTAATCCCATAACTCCCTCCTCCCATACCTCGCCCCTCGGTCGCTCCTCTGATACCTCGCTCCTCTTATACCTCGCCCCTCGGTCACTCCTCTGATACCTCGCCCCTCGGTCACTCCTCTGATACCTCGCCCCTCGGTCACTCCTCTGATACCTCCCCCCTCGGTCGCTCCTCTGATACCTCGTCCCTCGGTCGCTCCTCCCATACCTCGCCCCACTGTCGCTCCTCCCATGCCTCGCCAGCCGGTTGCTCCTCTGATACCTCGTCCCTCGGTCGCTCCTCCCATACCTCGCCCCGCTGTCGCTCTTCCCATGCCTCGCCCCGCTGTCGCTCTTCCCATGCCTCGCCCCGCTGTCGCTCTTCCCATGCCTCGCCCCGCTGTCGCTCTTCCCATGCCTCGCCCCGCTGTCGCTCTTCCCATGCCTCGCCCCGCTGTCGCTCTTCCCATGCCTCGCCCCGCTGTCGCTCTTCCCATGCCTCGCCCCGCTGTCGCTCTTCCCATGCCTCGCCCCGCTGTCGCTCCTCCCATGCCTCGCCCCGCTGTCGCTCCTCCCATGCCTCGCCCCGCTGTCGCTCCTCCCATGCCTCGCCCCGCTGTCGCTCCTCCCATGCCTCGCCCCGCTGTCGCTCCTCCCATGCCTCGCCCCGCTGTCGCTCCTCCCATGCCTCGCCCCGCTGTCGCTCCTCCCATGCCTCGCCCCGCTGTCGCTCCTCCCATGCCTCGCCCCGCTGTCGCTCCTCCCATGCCTCGCCCCGCTGTCGCTCCTCCCATGCCTCGCCCCGCTGTCGCTCTTCCCATGCCTCGCCCCGCTGTCGCTCTTCCCATGCCTCGCCCCGCTGTCGCTCTTCCCATGCCTCGCCCCGCTGTCGCTCTTCCCATGCCTCGCCCCGCTGTCGCTCTTCCCATGCCTCGCCCCGCTGTCGCTCTTCCCATGCCTCGCCCCGCTGTCGCTCTTCCCATGCCTCGCCCCGCTGTCGCTCTTCCCATGCCTCGCCCCGCTGTCGCTCTTCCCATGCCTCGCCCCGCTGTCGCTCTTCCCATGCCTCGCCCCGCTGTCGCTCCTCCCATGCCTCGCCCCGCTGTCGCTCCTCCCATGCCTCGCCCCGCTGTCGCTCCTCCCATGCCTCGCCCCGCTGTCGCTCCTCCCATGCCTCGCCCCGCTGTCGCTCCTCCCATGCCTCGCCCCGCTGTCGCTCCTCCCATGCCTCGCCCCGCTGTCGCTCTTCCCATGCCTCGCCCCGCTGTCGCTCTTCCCATGCCTCGCCCCGCTGTCGCTCTTCCCATGCCTCGCCCCGCTGTCGCTCTTCCCATGCCTCGCCCCGCTGTCGCTCTTCCCATGCCTCGCCCCGCTGTCGCTCTTCCCATGCCTCGCCCCGCTGTCGCTCTTCCCATGCCTCGCCCCGCTGTCGCTCTTCCCATGCCTCGCCCCGCTGTCGCTCTTCCCATGCCTCGCCCCGCTGTCGCTCTTCCCATGCCTCGCCCCGCTGTCGCTCTTCCCATGCCTCGCCCCGCTGTCGCTCTTCCCATGCCTCGCCCCGCTGTCGCTCTTCCCATGCCTCGCCCCGCTGTCGCTCCTCCCATGCCTCGCCCCGCTGTCGCTCCTCCCATGCCTCGCCCCGCTGTCGCTCCTCCCATGCCTCGCCCCGCTGTCGCTCCTCCCATGCCTCGCCCCGCTGTCGCTCCTCTCATATCTCGCTATTATGGTAATGGTGTGTGTTACTGTGGTAATGGTGTGTTATTGTAATGCCATGTGTCGTCTCTACAGACTGCGATCGGAAAGGATGGGATGTCTACAGCAGCTGCTTCCCCACGCATCTACAACAAGAATGCATCCGCTGAGGTACACAATACTCTCACTCTGCACGATTAGTGTCTCGCACACATCGACTGTCACTCTGTATGTTGGTCTCTCTCACACATCGACTGTCACTCTGTATGTTGGTCTCTCTCACACATCGGCTGTCACTCTGTATGTTGGTCTCTCTCACACATTGGCTGTCACTCTGTATGTTGGTCTCTCTCACACATTGGCTGTCACTCTGTATGTTGGTCTCTCGCACACATTGGCTGTCACTCTGTATGTTGGTCTCTCTCACACATTGACTGTCACTCTGTATGTTGGTCTCTCTCACACATCGGCTGTCACTCTGTATGTTGGTCTCTCTCACACATTGGCTGTCACTCTGTATGTTGGTCTCTCTCACACATTGGCTGTCACTCTGTATGTTGGTCTCTCGCACACATTGGCTGTCACTCTGTATGTTGGTCTCTCTCACACATTGACTGTCACTCTGTATGTTGGTCTCTCTCACACATCGGCTGTCACTCTGTATGTTGGTCTCTCTCACACATCGACTGTCACTCTGTATGTTGGTCTCTCTCACACATTGGCTGTCACTCTGTATGTTGGTCTCTCTCACACATTGGCTGTCACTCTGTATGTTGGTCTCTCTCACACATTGGCTGTCACTCTGTATGTTGGTCTCTCTCACACATCGACTGTCACTCTGTATGTTGGTCTCTCTCACACATCGACTGTCACTCTGTATGTTGGTCTCTCTCACACATCGACTGTCACTCTGTATGTTGGTCTCTCTCACACATTGGCTGTCACTCTGTATGTTGGTCTCTCTCACACATCGACTGTCACTCTGTATGTTGGTCTCTCTCACACATTGGCTGTCACTCTGTATGTTGGTCTCTCTCACACATCGACTGTCACTCTGTATGTTGGTCTCTCTCACACATTGGCTGTCACTCTGTATGTTGGTCTCTCTCACACATTGGCTGTCACTCTGTATGTTGGTCTCTCTCACACATCGACTGTCACTCTGTATGTTGGTCTCTCTCACACATTGGCTGTCACTCTGTATGTTGGTTTCTCTCACACATTGGCTGTCACTCTGTATGTTGGTCTCTCTCACACATCGGCTGTCACTCTGTATGTTGGTCTCTCTCACACATTGGCTGTCACTCTGTATGTCTCGCACACATTGGCTGTCACTCTGTATGTTGGTCTCTCTCACACATTGGCTGTCACTCTGTATGTTGGGGTCTCTCACACATTGGCTGTCACTCTGTATGTTGGTGTCTCTCACACATTGGCTGTCACTCTGTATGTTGGTGTCTCTCACACATTGGCTGTCACTCTGTATGTTGGTGTCTCTCACACATTGGCTGTCACTCTGTATGTTGGTGTCTCACACATTGGCTGTCACTCTGTATGTTGGTGTCTCTCACACATTGGCTGTCACTCTGTATGTTGGTGTCTCTCACATTGGCTGTCACTCTGTATGTTGGTGTCTCTCACACATTGGCTGTCACTCTGTATGTTGGTCTCTCTCACACATTGGCTGTCACTCTGTATGTTGGTCTCTCTCACACATTGGCTGTCACTCTGTATGTTGGTCTCTCTCACACATTGGCTGTCACTCTGTATGTTGGTCTCTCTCACACATTGGCTGTCACTCTGTATGTTGGTCTCTCTCACACATTGGCTGTCACTCTGTATGTTGGTCTCTCTCACACATTGGCTGTCACTCTGTATGTTGGTCTCTCTCACACATTGGCTGTCACTCTGTATGTTGGTCTCTCTCACACATTGGCTGTCACTCTGTATGTTGGTCTCTCTCACACATTGGCTGTGACTCTGTATGTTGGTATCTCTCTCACACATTGACTGTCACAATGTTTGTTGGTATCTCTCACACATTGACTGTCACAATGTTTGTTGGTATCTCTCACACATTGGCTGTCACTCTGTATGTTGGTCTCTCTCACACATTGGCTGTCACTCTGTATGTTGGTCTCTCTCACACATTGGCTGTCACTCTGTATGTTGGTCTCTCTCACACATTGGCTGTCACTCTGTATGTTGGTCTCTCTCACACATTGGCTGTAACTCTGCATGTTGGTGTCTCTCACACATTGGCTGTCACTCTGTATGTTGGTATCTCTCACACATTGGCTGTCACTCTGTATGTTGGTCTCTCTCACACATTGGCTGTCACTCTGTATGTTGGTCTCTCTCACACATTGGCTGTCACTCTGTATGTTGGTCTCTCTCACACATTGGCTGTCACTCTGTATGTTGGTGTCTCGCACACATTGACTGTCACAATGTTTGTTGGTATCTCTCACACATTGGCTGTCACTCTGTATGTTGGTGTCTCACACACTGGCTGTCACTCTGTATGTTGGTGTCTCACACATTGGCTGTCACTCTGTATGTTGGTGTCTCTCACACATTGGCTGTCACTCTGTATGTTGGTGTCTCTCACACATTGGCTGTCACTCTGTATGTTGGTCTCTCTCACACATCGGCTGTCACTCTGTATGTTGGTGTCTCTCACACATTGGCTGTCACTCTGTATGTTGGTGTCTCTCACACATTGGCTGTCACTCTGTATGTTGGTGTCTCTCACACATCGGCTGTCACTCTGTATGTTGGTCTCTCTCACACATTGGCTGTAACTCTGCATGTTGGTGTCTCTCACACATTGGCTGTCACTCTGTATGTTGGTGTCTCTCACACATTGGCTGTCACTCTGTATGTTGGTGTCTCTCACACATCGGCTGTCACTCTGTATGTTGGTCTCTCTCACACATTGGCTGTCACTCTGTATGTTGGTGTCTCTCACACATTGGCTGTCACTCTGTATGTTGGTGTCTCTCACACATTGGCTGTCACTCTGTATGTTGGTGTCTCTCACACATCGGCTGTCACAATTTTTGTTGGTATCTCTCACACATTGGCTGTCACTCTGTATGTTGGTCTCTCTCACACATCGGCTGTCACTCTGCATGTTGGTCTCTCTCACACATTGGCTGTCACTCTGTATGTTGGTATCTCTCACACATCGGCTGTCACTCTGTATGTTGGTGTCTCTCACACATCGGCTGTCACTCTGTATGTTGGTCTCTCTCACACATTGGCTGTCACTCTGTATGTTGGTCTCTCTCACACATTGGCTGTCACTCTGTATGTTGGTCTCTCTCACACATTGGCTGTCACTCTGTATGTTGGTCTCTCTCACACATTGGCTGTCACTCTGTATGTTGGTGTCTCGCACACATTGACTGTCACAATGTTTGTTGGTATCTCTCACACATCGGCTGTCACTCTGTATGTTGGTCTCTCACACATCCTGTCATTCTGTATGTTGGTCTCTCTCACACATTGACTGTCACTCTGTATGTTGGTGTCTCTCACACATCGGCTGTCACTCTGTATGTTGGTGTCTCTCACACATCGGCTGTCACTCTGTATGTCTCTCACACAAGCTGTGATTGGCTATGGTGATACAACTCCCTGCATAGCTAACATATAGTGTAGGATAGCCTGGCCGCAGGTCCTGACCAGGAGGACATTATGCTTTCACTCACTCTCTTCCCAGGCGTCTCGCTCCTTTGCAGTGGGGATGTTTAGTGGCCAGCTTCACACAGACCAAGTATTCCCCTATCCGTCAGGTAGGTACAAAGCGCTATATGTGGAGGTTAACTGCCTGTGTTAGGTGTTTCTGTGTGCTCTGTGTGTTAGGTGTTTGTTTCTGTGTGCTCTCTGTGTGTTAGGTGTTTGTTTCTGTGTGCTCTGTGTGTTAGGTGTTTGTTTCTGTGTGCTCTCTGTGTGTTAGGTGTTTGTTTCTGTGTGCTCTGTGTGTTAGGTGTTTGTTTCTGTGTGCTCTCTGTGTGTTAGGTGTTTGTTTCTGTGTGCTCTCTGTGTGTTAGGTGTTTGTTTATGTGTGCTCTCTGTGTGTTGGGTGTTTGTTTATGTGTGCTCTCTGTGTGTTAGGTGTTTGTTTCTGTGTTCTCTCTGTGTGTTAGGTGTTTGTTTCTGTGTGCTCTCTGTGTGTTGGGTGTTTGTTTCTGTGTGCTCTCTGTGTGTTAGGTGTTTGTTTCTGTGTGCTCTCTGTGTGTTAGGTGTTTGTTTCTGTGTGCTCTCTGTGTGTTAGGTGTTTGTTTCTGTGTGGTCTGTGTGTTAGGTGTTTGTTTCTGTGTGCTCTCTGTGTGTTAGGTGTTTGTTTCTGTGTGCTCTCTGTGTGTTAGGTGTTTGTTTCTGTGTGCTCTGTGTGTTAGGTGTTTGTTTCTGTGTGCTCTCTGTGTGTTAGGTGTTTGTTTCTGTGTGCTCTGTGTGTTAGGTGTTTGTTTATGTGTGTGCTCTGTGTGTTAGGTGTTTGTTTATGTGTGTGCTCTGTGTGTTAGGTGTTTGTTTATGTGTGTGCTCTGTGTGTTAGGTGTTTGTTTGTTTCTGTGTGATCTTTATATGTTAGGTGTTTGTTTCTGTGAGATATCCATGTGTCTGTTACAGCTGGTAGGCCTGTGTTTTTGAAGAGGAGAGCATGTACCCATTTTACCACTTGTTATATCTTTATTAATTTGTTTTGTCATCATTTAATGAATGTATTCTAAATGAATAAATTGTTTACAATATCTCTGTCCAATCTGGGCTGCAGTACTGAATGAGGATCAGTCTCAGTTCCTGAGTGAGCTGGTTGGACCCGTGTCCCGATTCTTTCAGGTGAGGAACCAGAAATGGATGAAAATCAGAGTTTTGGGGATTAAGGAGGGATGACTTTTTGAGGTGGCAGGATCATGGCATGGGACAGTGTGTGTAGGGATTAAGGGAGGGTGGTGATCAGACCGCATGTAAGGATTTCGAAGTTGGGAAGAGTGTGTGTACGTGGTTGGGGGGGTGTGTTTTTTATGTTGTGGTTGTGGGGATGGAAGGAGTGTGTATGTAGGGGAGATGTTATTTGTCGGGTTCTTACCACTTGCTTCCTTCGAACCCCAGGAAGTGAATGATCCAGGTCTGAATGACTCTCTACAACAAGTGGATGAGAAATCGATGTCTGGATTAAAGGAACTCGGAGCATTTGGTCTGCAGATACCCAGCGAGCTGGGCGGTATGGGTCTGAATAACACTCAGGTAACACTGTATGTCTTCTTGCGCACTCTGTAAATATTTCTGGTAATATTACTGTACTCATTCTGATCTACACTAACTCAATTACACAAATGTTTTCATTTTGTAATTCTATTTGTAAATAAACCTTTCCTTTTCTGTAGGCAATTCTAAATGGGTGTACAATCTTATTAATGAACAGGTTACCAGAGAGCTCTTATGGCCCTGTAAATATTTGGGGCAATTTCCTTAACTGGACTGAGTGGGGTAAAGATTACACTGTCCTGAACTGGGTGATTGGCTGAGTTAAAGGTGACTCCATACTGTGCTGGGATATTTGGGGTAAAGGTGACTCCGTACCGTGCTGGGATATTTGGGGTAAAGGTGACTCCGTACCATGCTGGGATATTTGGGATAAAGGTGACTCCATACTGTGCTGGGATATTTGGTGTAAAGGTGACTCCGCACTGTGCTGGGATATTTGGGATAAAGGTGACTCCGTACCGTGCTGGGATATTTGGGGTAAAGGTGACTCCGTACCGTGCTGGGATATTTGGGGTAAAGGTGACTCCGTACCGTGCTGGGATATTTGGTGTAAAGGTGACTCCGCACTGTGCTGGGATATTTGGGGTAAAGGTGACTCTGTACTGTGCTGGGATATTTGGGGTAAAGGTGACTCCGTACTGTGCTGGGATATTTGGTGTAAAGGTGACTCCATACCGTGCTGGGATATTTGGGATAAAGGTGACTCCGTACCGTGCTGGGATATTTGGGATAAAGGTGACTCCGTACCGTGCTGGGATATTTGGGATAAAGGTGACTCCGTACCGTGCTGGGATATTTGGGATAAAGGTGACTCCGTACCGTGCTGGGATATTTGGTGTAAAGGTGACTCCATACCGTGCTGGGATATTTGGGATAAAGGTGACTCCGTACCGTGCTGGGATATTTGGGATAAAGGTGACTCCGTACCGTGCTGGGATATTTGGGATAAAGGTGACTCCGTACCGTGCTGGGATATTTGGTGTAAAGGTGACTCCATACCGTGCTGGGATATTTGGGATAAAGGTGACTCCGTACCGTGCTGGGATATTTGGGATAAAGGTGACTCCGTACCGTGCTGGGATATTTGGGATAAAGGTGACTCCGTACCGTGCTGGGATATTTGGGGTAAAGGTGACTCCGCACTGTGCTGGGTTATTTGGGGTAAAGGTGACTCCGTACCATGCTGGGATATTTGGGATAAAGGTGACTCAGTACCATGCTGGGATATTTGGGATAAAGGTGACTCCGTACCGTGCTGGGATATTTGGGGTAAAGGTGACTCCGCACTGTGCTGGGTTATTTGGGGTAAAGGTGACTCCATACCGTGCTGGGTTATTTGGGGTAAAGGTGACTCCATACTGTGCTGGGATATTTGGGGTAAAGGTGACTCCGTACCATGCTGGGATATTTGGGATAAAGGTGACTCCGTACCATGCTGGGATATTTGGGGTAAAGGTGACTCCGCACTGTGCTGGGATATTTGGGGTAAAGGTGACTCCATACCGTGCTGGGTTATTTGGGGTAAAGGTGACTCCGTACCGTGCTGGGATATTTGGGATAAAGGTGACTCCATACTGTGCTGGGATATTTGGGGTAAAGGTGACTCCGTACCGTGCTGGGTTATTTGGGGTAAAGGTGACTCTGTACTGTGCTGGGTTATTTGGGGTAAAGGTGACTCCATACTGTGCTGGGATATTTGGGATAAAGGTGACTCCGTACCATGCTGGGATATTTGGGGTAAAGGTGACTCTGTACTGTGCTGGGTTATTTGGGGTAAAGGTGACTCCATACTGTGCTGGGATATTTGGGGTAAAGGTGACTCCGTACCGTGCTGGGATATTTGGGATAAAGGTGACTCCATACTGTGCTGGGATATTTGGGGTAAAGGTGACTCCGTACCGTGCTGGGATATTTGGGATAAAGGTGACTCCGTACCGTGCTGGGATATTTGGGGTAAAGGTGACTCCGTACTGTGCTGGGATATTTGGGGTAAAGGTGACTCCGTACTGTGCTGGGATATTTGGGGTAAAGGTGACTCCATACTGTGCTGGGATATTTGGGATAAAGGTGACTCCATACTGTGCTGGGATATTTGGGGTAAAGGTGACTCCGTACCGTGCTGGGATATTTGGGGTAAAGGTGACTCCGTACCGTGCTGGGTTATTTGGGGTAAAGGTGACTCCGTACCGTGCTGGGTTATTTGGGGTAAAGGTGACTCCATACCGTGCTGGGTTATTTGGGGTAAAGGTGACTCCGTACCGTGCTGGGATATTTGGGGTAAAGGTGACTCCGTACCGTGCTGGGATATTTGGGGTAAAGGTGACTCCATTCCGTGCTGGGATATTTGGGGTAAAGGTGACTCCATACTGTGCTGGGATATTTGGGGTAAAGGTGACTCCGTACCGTGCTGGGATATTTGGGGTAAAGGTGACTCCGTACCGTGCTGGGTTATTTGGGGTAAAGGTGACTCCTTACCGTGCTGGGTTATTTGGGGTAAAGGTGACTCCGTACTGTGCTGGGATATTTGGGGTAAAGGTGACTCCGTACTGTGCTGGGATATTTGGGGTAAAGGTGACTCCGCACTGTGCTGGGATATTTGGGGTAAAGGTGACTCCGCACTGTGCTGGGATATTTGGGGTAAAGGTGACTCCGTACCGTGCTGGGATATTTGGGATAAAGGTGACTCCATACTGTGCTGGGATATTTGGGGTAAAGGTGACTCCGTTCTGTGCTGTGATATTTGGGGTAAAGGTGACTCCGTACCGTGCTGGGATATTTGGGATAAAGGTGACTCCGTACCGTGCTGGGATATTTGGGATAAAGGTGACTCCGTACCGTGCTGAGTTATTTGGGGTAAGGGTGACTCCACATTGTAGTGAGTTATTTGGGGTAAGGGTGACTCCGTACCGTGCTGGGATATTTGGGTAAAGGTGACTCCGTACCGTGCTGGGATATTTGGTGTAAAGGTGACTCCGCACTGTGCTGGGATATTTGGTGTAAAGGTGACTCCGTACTGTGCTGGGATATTTGGGATAAAGGTGACTCCGTACCGTGCTGGGATATTTGGTGTAAAGGTGACTCCGTACCGTGCTGGGATATTTGGGGTAAAGGTGACTCCGTACCGTGCTGGGATATTTGGGATAAAGGTGACTCCATACTGTGCTGGGATATTTGGGGTAAAGGTGACTCCGTTCTGTGCTGGGATATTTGGGGTAAAGGTGACTCCGTACCGTGCTGGGATATTTGGGATAAAGGTGACTCCGTACCGTGCTGGGATATTTGGGGTAAAGGTGACTCCGCACTGTGCTGGGATATTTGGGGTAAAGGTGACTCCATACCGTGCTGGGATATTTGGGGTAAAGGTGACTCCGTACCGTGCTGGGATATTTGGGATAAAGGTGACTCCGTACCGTGCTGGGATATTTGGGGTAAAGGTGACTCCGCACTGTGCTGGGATATTTGGGGTAAAGGTGACTCCATACCGTGCTGGGATATTTGGGATAAAGGTGACTCCATACTGTGCTGGGATATTTGGGGTAAAGGTGACTCCGTTCTGTGCTGGGATATTTGGGGTAAAGGTGACTCCGTACCGTGCTGGGATATTTGGGATAAAGGTGACTCCGTACCGTGCTGGGATATTTGGGGTAAAGGTGACTCCGTACTGTGCTGGGATATTTGGGGTAAAGGTGACTCCGCACTGTGCTGGGATATTTGGGGTAAAGGTGACTCCGTACTGTGCTGGGATATTTGGGGTAAAGGTGACTCCGCACTGTGCTGGGATATTTGGGGTAAAGGTGACTCCGCACTGTGCTGGGATATTTGGGGTAAAGGTGACTCCGTACTGTGCTGGGATATTTGGGGTAAAGGTTACTCCGTACCGTGCTGGGATATTTGGGGTAAAGGTGACTCCGCACTGTGCTGGGATATTTGGGGTAAAGGTGACTCCGCACTGTGCTGGGATATTTGGGGTAAAGGTGACTCCGCACTGTGCTGGGATATTTGGGGTAAAGGTGACTCCGTACCGTGCTGGGATATTTGGGGTAAAGGTGACTCCGTACCGTGATGGGATATTTGGGGTAAAGGTGACTCTGTACCGTGCTGGGATATTTGGGGTAAAGGTGACTCCGTACCGTGCTGGGATATTTGGGGTAAAGGTGACTCTGTACCATGCTGGGATATTTGGGGTAAAGGTGACTCCGTACCGTGCTGGGATATTTGGGGTAAGGGTGACTCTGTACTATCCTGGGTTATTTGGGGTAAGGGTGACTCCACACTGTAGTGAGTTATTTGGGTAAAGGTGACTCGGTACCATGCTGGGTTATTTGGCGTAAGGGTGGCCTCTAATTTTAGTCCATGACCCAGCAGCCGTTACACTTGTTGTATATCTTTCATTGCCATTATGTGTAATATTCATCTTTCATACGCCCACGTTCAACACGATTCTGTGTTGTTTTTTTTTCTATATTTTCACCATTTTCATGAACTATTCAAGCACCATAACCACTACAGTGCCCCGGCTCCTTCCAGTAGCCAAACAGTTTGCATACCCTAGGTCCGCTCGACGCAGAGCTGTTATTGGCTCTCCTGAATGAAGCACTGCGCGTAGCTTCTGGCTCTCCATAGCATAGTTTCTGGCACCTGCTAGACCACAGGTACCTTCTCCGACTATATTGGAGGTGACATGAAACTCCTGAGAATGTAATCACTACAGTTGTTATGGTTCTTGGAGAGCACTGTAGTAGTTATGGTAGTTAGAGTGTTCCTTTTAAGACTGAGGAAGCCTGGTGCTGCGTGGTCACGGCTAATGCTAGCCCGGTGCTGTAATTAAGTCAGGTGGTTTGCCGTTGGTATCGTTTTTTCCAGTGAATGACTCCTGTACTCCTCTCAGATTTGCTTTCTAATTCTCTCTTTTCTCACTATCTCCCGTTTTGGCTACATTCTCCTCTGTGCTCCTTCCCCTCCTTTGCCTTTCTTCTATCAGTTTTCTTCTATCAGTCTCCCAATCCATTGTGTGATGTATTTTGCCAGTCACGTCTCTCCTTGTCCTTCTTCCATTTATTTTAGTGTCTGACCCTTCATCACCTTCTCTTCCTGACCTTCTGTAGCCCCTTTTTGGTTCCTCTTGTACACCCCTTAGCTGTTTTTTGTTCTTGGCTCTGACCATATTCCCCCATTCCTCTATCAGTATGCACGTCTGGTGGAGATTGTAGGGCTTCATGACCTTGGTGTGGGCATCACTCTGGGAGCTCATCAGTCCATTGGCTTCAAAGGAATTCTTCTGTATGGGACCCAGGAGCAAAAGACAAAGTACTTTCCTCGGCTGGCTTCGGGTTAGTGACAATATGGAGGGGGATAGAGTGGGAATGAGGGGTGCTTTTAGTTGACTGAACAGAATGAGGGAGATTGCATTGGATAGAACTGGATAAGGTAGGGAGAGAGGCTGGATGACTATATGGGGTGGGTTAGGTAGCTGGACAAGATAATGGTGCTGTATGAGAGGGTTGCATTGTGGGGTTAGTTGACTTGGATGGAAAGATTACATTGGTGGATAATGCTTGGGGAACTTTACATGGCTGGGAATCATTTCATGGAGGAGCTGGTGATATGAATGTGTTGGGTGGTTGGTGGCAGTGAAACAGGAGCTGTAATTGGTAGCGTTGATGTGGCCGCAGTGAGTCAAGGCTGCAGTCAGGAAAGTGCTAGTAATGGGATATGATAAATTAGATTTTTCTTTTTTTTAGAGGATCTCTTTGTCTCTCTGTAATAAAACACAGGTGAAACTATAGCTGCTTTTTGCCTGACTGAGCCTTCCAGTGGGTCAGATGCAGCGTCTATCCAAACTACTGCCAAGAAGAGCCCATGTGGGCAGTATTATACCCTCTCTGGTAGTAAGATCTGGATAAGGTAAGTGGACCTGGTACTTTGAGTGGGGCATTTAGAAGGCTTTGTTGATCTGTATATAAAACTATAAAGTCCCTTCTTTCATTGGTCCTGTAATTACAAAACATCCTGCCATGGCTTGGGATCTCCATGGACCTCCTGGGTCTTGTCCTGAACCCTCTGGTTCTTTTTGGATTTTTCTTTGTAAATAGTACTTTTTTTTTTTTTTTTTGTGACACATCAAATAAAGAAATGTGACTTATCATGTACCATGGCTGAAAGGGGGCGCAGATACCTGGAGTTTACGGTGCTGCCATCTTTTATTTATTCCAGTAATGGGGGCATTGCTGATCTACTCACGGTGTTTGCGAAGACTCCAGTTACAGACCCGGCGAGTGGTGAAACGAAGGAGAAGATCACTGCGTTTATTGTAGAGAGAGGAGAGGGGATCACTAGGTAAGTGTTGGCATATGCAGAGTATATTAAAGGGACACTATAGTCAGCTGAACAACTTTAGCTTAATGAAGCAGTTTTGGTGTATAGAACATGCCCCTGCAGCCTCACTGCTCAATCCTCTGCCATTTAGGAGTTAAATCCCTTTGTTTATGAACCCTAGTCACACCTCCCTGCATGTGACCTGCACAGCCTTCCATAAACACTTCCTGTAAAGAGAGCCCTATTTAGGCTTTCTTTATTGCAAGTTCTGTTTAATTAAGATTTTCTTATCCCCTGCTATGTTAATAGCTTGCTAGACCCTGCAAGAGCCTCCTGTATGTGATTAAAGTTCAATTTAGAGATTGAGATACAATTATTTAAGGTAAATTACATCTGTTTGAAAGTGAAACCAGTTTTTTTTTTCATGCAGGCTCTGTCAATCATAGCCAGGGGAGGTGTGGCTAGGGCTGCATAAACAGAAACAAAGTGATTTAACTCCTAAATAGCAGAGAATTGAGCAGTGAGACTGCAGGGGAATGATCTATACACTAAAACTGCTTTATTTAGCTAAAGTAATTTAGGTGACTATAGTGTTCCTATAGAGACAACAAGCATGACCCATGTCTCTAAGCTATACTCCCCATCACTACTTCTTAAATCTTTTCTTAACGTGGTGTCGTTTTTTCTTGTATCATGCATTCATTTGAAGATTTCCTGCAGTTTCATTCACCCATGTCACTCAATGTGTTTTTTTTTTTTTCTTTCATTTTCTATCATTGCACATTGTATCTTTCGGTTTCTTATTCATTGTCCTTTCTTGTTCAGCGGCCCGCCAGACAGCAAGCTAGGGATCCGCGCCAGTAATACTGCAACCGTCTATTTGGATGATGTACGGGTCCCAGCCGAGAACGTGCTAGGAGGGGAAGGGAATGGATTCAAGGTTGCAATGAATATCTTAAATAACGGGCGCTTTGGTATGGCAGCCGCATTGTCCGGCACCATGAAAGGCATGATCCAAAAAGCTGTGAGTGAGGACACGATGGGATTACAGAGCTAATGGAAACAGGGCTTTACTGGGCAGGGATTATGGAGCAGGGGCTGAATGCAGAAGTGGGAGGAGTTACATGGCAGGGGCTGAATGTGGAAGTGGGAGGAGTTACATGGCAGGGGCTGAATGCAGAAGTGGGAGGAGTTACATGGCAGGGGCTGAATGTGGAAGTGGGAGGAGTTACATGGCAGGGGCTGAATGTGGAAGTGGGAGGAGTTGCATGGCAGGGGCTGAATGCAGAAGTGGGAGGAGTTGCATGGCAGGGGCTGAATGCAGAAGTGGGAGGAGTTACATGGTAGGGGCTGAATGCAGAAGTGGGAGGAGTTACATGGCAGGGGCTGAATGCAGAAGCGGGAGGAGTTACATGGCAGGGGCTGAATGCGGAAGCGGGAGGAGTTACATTGTAGGGGCTGAATGCGGAAGTGGGAGGAGTTACATGGCAGGGGCTGAATGCAGAAGCGGGAGAAGTTACATGGCAGGGGCTGAATGTGGAAGTGGGAGGAGTTACATGGCAGGGGCTGAATGCAGAAGTGGGAGGAGTTGCATGGCAGGGGCTGAATGCAGAAGTGGGAGGAGTTGCATGGCAGGGGCTGAATGCAGAAGTGGGAGGAGTTACATGGTAGGGGCTGAATGCGGAAGCGGGAGGAGTTACATGGCAGGGGCTGAATGCAGAAGCGGGAGGAGTTGCATGGTAGGGGCTGAATGCGGAAGCGGGAGGAGTTGCATGGCAGGGGCTGAATGCAGAAGCGGGAGGAGTTGCATGGTAGGGGCTGAATGCGGAAGCGGGAGGAGTTGCATGGCAGGGGCTGAATGCAGAAGTGGGAGGA
This sequence comes from Pelobates fuscus, assembly GCF_036172605.1. Lineage (NCBI taxonomy): Eukaryota > Metazoa > Chordata > Amphibia > Anura > Pelobatidae > Pelobates > Pelobates fuscus. Next base: position 425,742,579 of record NC_086319.1, read on the forward strand.
GTTACATGGCAGGGGCTGAATGTGGAAGTGGGAGGAGTTACATGGCAGGGGCTGAATGTGGAAGTGGGAGGAGTTACATGGCAGGGGCTGAATGTGGAAGTGGGAGGAGTTACATGGCAGGGGCTGAATGCAGAAGTGGGAGGAGTTGCATGGCAGGGGCTGAATGCAGAAGTGGGAGGAGTTACATGGTAGGGGCTGAATGCGGAAGCGGGAGGAGTTACATGGCAGGGGCTGAATGCGGAAGCGGGAGGAGTTACATGGCAGGGGCTGAATGCAGAAGCGGGAGGAGTTGCATGGTAGGGGCTGAATGCGGAAGCGGGAGGAGTTGCATGGCAGGGGCTGAATGCAGAAGCGGGAGGAGTTGCATGGTAGGGGCTGAATGCGGAAGCGGGAGGAGTTGCATGGCAGGGGCTGAATGCGGAAGTGGGAGGAGTTACATGGCAGGGGCTGAATGCAGAAGTGGGAGGAGTTACATGGCAGGGGCTGAATGCGGGAGTGGGAGGAGTTACATGGCAGGGGCTGAATGTGGAAGTGGGAGGAGTTACATGGCAGGGGCTGAATGCAGAAGCGGGAGGAGTTGCATGGCAGGGGCTGAATGCAGAAGTGGGAGGAGTTACATGGCAGGGGCTGAATGCAGAAGTGGGAGGAGTTACATGGCAGGGGCTGAATGCAGAAGTGGGAGGAGTTACATGGCAGGGGCTGAATGCAGAAGTGGGAGGAGTTACATGGCAGGGGCTGAATGCGGAAGTGGGAGGAGTTACATGGCAGGGGCTGAATGCGGAAGTGGGAGGAGTTACATGGCAGGGGCTGAATGCAGAAGTGGGAGGAGTTACATGGCAGGGGCTGAATGCAGAAGTGGGAGGAGTTACATGGCAGGGGCTGAATGCAGAAGTGGGAGGAGTTACATGGCAGGGGCTGAATGCAGAAGTGGGAGGAGTTACATGGCAGGGGCTGAATGCGGAAGTGGGAGGAGTTACATGGCAGGGGCTGAATGCGGAAGTGGGAGGAGTTACATGGCAGGGGCTGAATGCGGAAGTGGGAGGAGTTACATGGCAGGGGCTGAATGCGGGAGGAGTTGCATGGTAGGGGCTGAATGCGGGAGGAGTTGCATGGTAGGGGCTGAATGTGGAAGTGGGAGGAGTTACATGGTAGGGGCTGAGTGCAGAAGTGGGAGGAGTTACATGGCAGGGGCTGAATGCAGAAGCGGGAGGAGTTGCATGGCAGGGGCTGAATGCGGAAGTGGGAGGAGTTACATGGCAGGGGCTGAATGCAGAAGTGGGAGGAGTTACATGGCAGGGGCTGAATGCAGAAGTGGGAGGAGTTACATGGTAGGGGTTTGGCTTTATATAGCATGGTGTTATACTAAGGGTAACTATTTGCCTGTGGTTTAATAGTAATTTGCCCCTCTGCCTCCAGGTGGACCATGCTGCAAGCCGAGTCCAGTTTGGTAATAAACTCCATCATTATGGAGTTATACAGGAGAAGCTGGCTCGGATGGCCGTGTTGCAGTATGTTACCGAGGTATGTTTAACAGTTTATACAGTACGGATTCCATGTTGATGGCTTTCCTGCTCACTGCCTCCCTGTCCCTCTGTTTATAGTCCATGGCATACATGATCAGCGCAAATATGGATTCCGGGAGTAAAGATTTCCAAATTGAAGCCGCGATCAGTAAAATCTTCGGTTCGGTGAGGACTGTGTGTGGCCAGAGTGTGTGTTTGTGTGTCTAACGCTGGCAGAAAGAGAATCTGTAGAAAATAACTGTGTGTATTTCAGGAAGCTGCCTGGTGTGTAACCGATGAATGTATTCAGATTTTGGGTGGAACCGGTTTCATGAAGGTAAGATGGTGACTGGCAGACTCTGCCCGAGATAGGGGAGAGTAAACGTTGTTCTTGGCTCTCTGCACTGCAATCCAGCGAGAATACTGCGGGGATCAGATCTTACTACATTCCCTTCTTATCAATAATATCTGCTTTGCAGTTTCCTTATTGGTCCTTTAATAAATCCACCTATTATTTTTAGAGGACACTAGATCACGGGTAGCAACCTTCGGCACTCCATCCCCCATAATACAGCCATAATGATGGCAAAGCTTAATGGGTGGTGTAGTCCAAAACATCTGCAGTGCCAAAGGTTGCCTTTCAGATCATTTCAGTCCACCCAGACACCGAGCAGGTATAATAAACAGGACACACGAGGTCCACCCAGACACCGAGCAGGTATAATAAACAGGACACACGAGGTTCACCCAGACACCGAGCAGGTATAATAAACAGGACACACGAGGTTCACCCAGACACCGAGCAGGTATAATAAACAGGACACACGAGGTTCACCCAGACACCGAGCAGGTATAATAAACAGGACACACGAGGTCCACCCAGACACCGAGCAGGTATAATAAACAGGACACACGAGGTCCACCCAGACACCGAGCAGGTATAATAAACAGGACACACGAGGTCCACCCAGACACCGAGCAGGTATAATAAACAGGACACACGAGGTTCACCCAGACACCGAGCAGGTATAATAAACAGGACACACGAGGTCCACCCAGACACCGAGCAGGTATAATAAACAGGACACACGAGGTCCACCCAGACACCGAGCAGGTATAATAAACAGGACACACGAGGTTCACCCAGACACCGAGCAGGTATAATAAACAGGACACACGAGGTCCACCCAGACACCGAGCAGGTATAATAAACAGGACACACGAGGTCCACCCAGACACCGAGCAGGTATAATAAACAGGACACACGAGGTCCACCCAGACACCGAGCAGGTATAATAAACAGGACACACGAGGTCCACCCAGACACCGAGCAGGAATAATAAACAGGACACACGAGGTCCACCCAGACACCGAGCAGATATAATAAACAGGACACACGAGGTCCACCCAGACACCGAGCAGGTATAATAAACAGGACACACGAGGTCCACCCAGACACCGAGCAGGTATAATAAACAGGACACACGAGGTCCACCCAGACACCGAGCAGGTATAATAAACAGGACACACGAGGTCCACCCAGACACCGAGCAGGAATAATAAACAGGACACACGAGGTCCACCCAGACACCGAGCAGATATAATAAACAGGACACACGAGGTCCACCCAGACACCGAGCAGAAGAAGACATTATTCTGCTTTTGTTACTAGATTATTACTTTACTATAACGATGCTACATCGTTACATATAATTTACTACTGTAATATTTTGTACTTGCTTTTACATGTAAATATTAATAATCTGGCTGAGAATCTTATTCACCAAATGGCTAGCCTGCGCCATCCCTCCTCCTCTACCCACCCCCTCCTGCTTGCCACTTCTAGCTGTAAATGCCTTTATATAACTGTTTCTCACTTCCTTAGGCCCAAATCTACATCCACCCTGCAACAAGAAGGCCCTTTAATTTGACTCTGCTCTACCTGCCCACCATGGCTCATTCTAACAATATATCTATATAACTAGATCAGATTTTCTACCAGCCGTTTGGAACCATAGCCAATCACCTCCTCATTCCCTTCACCTGCTATCGGCTGCTGCAGTTATACTATTAACTCTCTGCCAACACCTTACAAATCCCTCTGCTACCTCTTGTCTCATCTCCCCAGTATAACATTTAGATTGTAAACTCACGGGCAGGGTACTTTACCTGTTGTATCGGTCTGTTCTTATTGTGTTTGTCTTTTTCCCAATTGTACAGCGCTGCGGAATATGTTGGCGCTTTATAAATGCCAGTTATAATACGAGCATTCCATAGAAATACTAAAAATCAGTAACTGCCATACCATATCTGTACACTAGATGGCCGTCACACAGCAGGTGTTCACCCTGTAATCATGGCTACATGTATAGTATTTCATTTTAATGTATGTTAAATGCAGGCTCCAATAGATCTGGTATAACAGTACATTATATTGTGAGATGGATCGCCCACATCCAGTGTGGCTCCCTAATGTGTGAGCCTTGTACGATGCAGTGATTGGCAATGACTGGCTGCTGCTGTAAATTCATACAAGGATTTGCAGGGTTATTCAAAGTGAATTTCGAATCTAAGGCCAACGTAGCCTATAAATTCTCTTTAGTGATGAGCCGCGTTAGTGTTCAGAGTCGTTGGGAGAATTACGAGGACGAGCTGCGGTGAAAGGTTGGTGATGCACAGAATCACCTTCCAGCAGAGGTGGTGGTGGTTAGCCCAGCAAGGGAACATGTCCTGCTCCTCATACGGTCTGTTTTCTTGTAGGACGGCGGAGTGGAGCGTGTTCTCCGTGATCTTCGCGTTTTCAGGATATTTGAGGGAACCAATGACATCCTCCGATTGTTTGTAGCACTACAAGGCCTACAGGTAACTTCTGTTAGCAGAACCCGGAGCCATCTTCTCTGATCAGATGCACATTTTCAGAATCACCCACCATGTCGCGTGTCTTCTTGCAGTGTGCCGGGAAGGAGCTGAAGTCTTTACAGAAGGAGCTGAGCCAGCCGCTAAGTAACCCTTCATTACTGCTGAGGGAGCTGGCGAAAAGAGCACGAAGGTGGGTAACTGGAGAGAGCAGTGAGAGACTGGTAGTAAATTGGGTGATAGCCACGTGAGAAAACTGGGTCATAAGGTGTCATGGAGGTAGAATGAGGGGCAGGGGGCCACACCATGTCTGCATTCAGGGCAAGGGGTTGGCTGGGTCTCAGCCAGGGGCAAGTGGTGGTTATGAAAAGTGGAAACAAGTATAGTTTTGAGGAGACTGGACTCACATTTTGGGGAATGATCTGAGTGCGCGTAGAGAGCCTGGATTGCGAGATAGAAATTAGACATGGCTATTGGGCTGAGATCAGGGGGCGAGAGATTAGATTTGGAGTATAGGGCTGAGATCACTGGTCGAAGGATTAGATTTGGTCTATAGGGGGGAGATCGGGGGGCGAGTGATTAGATTTGGAGTATAGGGCTGAGATAAGGGGGCGAGTGATTAGATTTGGTGTATAGGGCTGAGAACACAGGGCAAGTGATTAGGGCTAAAATCAAGTGGTGGGGGATTAGATTTGGTGTATAGGGATCAGGTGGTGGGGGATTAGAATTGGTGTATAGGGATCAGGTGGTGGGGGATTAAATTTGGTGTATAGGGCTGACTTCAGGGGGGCGAGGGATTAGATTTGGAGTACAGGGATCAGGTGGTGGGGGATTAGATTTGGAGTATTGGGATCAGGTGGTGGGGGATTAGATTTGGAGTACAGGGATCAGGTGGTGGGGGATTAGATTTGGAGTATTGGGATCAGGTGGTGGGGGATTAGATTTGGTGTATAGGGCTGACTTCAGGGGGCGAGGGATTAGATTTGGTGTATAGGGCTGAGATCAGGGGGAGAGGGATTAGATTTGGAGTACAGGGATCAGGTGGTGGCGGATTAGATTTGGAGTATAGGGATCAGGTGGCGGGGGGGTTAGATTTGGAGTACGGGGATCAGGTGGTGGGGGATTAGATTTGGAGTATTGCGATAAGGTGGTGGGGATTAGATTTGGAGTATGGGGATCAGGTGGTGGGGGATTAGATTTGGAGTATGGGGATCAGGTGGTGGGGGATTAGATTTGGAGTATGGGGATACGGTGGGGGGGATTAGATTTGGAGTGTGGGGATCAGGTGGTGGGGGATTAGATTTGGAGTGTGGGGATCAGGTGGTGGGGGATTAGATTTTGAGTACGGGGATCAGGTGGTGGGGGATTAGATTTGGAGTATGGGGATTAGGTGGTGGGGGATTAGATTTGGAGTGCGGGGATCAGGTGGTGGGGGATTAGATTTGGAGTACGGGGATCAGGTGGTGGGGGATTAGATTTGGAGTGCGGGGATCAGGTGGTGGGGGATTAGATTTGGAGTGCGGGGATCAGGTGGTGGGGGATTAGATTTGGAGTACGGGGATCAGGTGGTGGGGGATTAGATTTGGTGTATAGGGCTAAGATCATTGGTAGAAGGTTAGAGGGAGAGTATTGAGCATATTTCCAGACAAATGACAAACGTCGGTTCTACGCAATGAGGGTAGTGAAGGTGGTTTGCCTCTTCTTTTCTAATGATCCAAATCTCATTTCACAGGAAGGCTGGTCTGGGGACAGGACTCACTCTAACAGAACATGTCCACCCAGAGTTGAAAAGAAGCGCAGAATTGGTAAATTGGGGCACTTATCAGTGGGATAAGGGGGTAGCACCTGGGTGGTTATAAAGGGAATTAGGGGATAGCCCGGATGGGGGGTGAGGATGAACGCAAAAATGGAGGGGATGGAGCCCAGGAGAATAATGGAAGGGTACAATAAGTAGGACGAGAGCTTGTTATCTAACTTTTCTCATACTTTATTGCGCCTGTTTTCTTCTGTTCAGGCTGTTGTATGTGTGGAGGATTTTGGTGGCACTGTAGAAGAGATGCTCATTAAATATGGCAAGAGGATTGTGGGTAAGCATCCAATGGCATGTCCCTGCTATGGTGATGGTTGACTGTGTGTTGTGGGCATTGTATCAGTCTCTCTCTATAGGGCGAGCTATAGATACTCTAACATAATTGCACATGTTGGTGTTTTGTCTTATCAACAGATGAGCAGTTTGTGCTGGAAAGGATCGCAAACTGCGCCATTGATCTCTACGCCATGATTGTTGTGTTATCCAGGTAAATTTCAGGTGGAGGGAGGCTGATGGTCCTTCAGACTTTAATTGATTTAGTATTACCCCATGTTATCTTGATCAGTTCTCATCGTCCTGATCTTTCTCATCCCTTAGGAGTTCACGCTCCCTGTCTCAAGGGCTCCCAACAGCACTGCATGAGAAGATACTTTGTGATATCTGGTGTTCGGAGGTAAGGCTATATTCTGTCCCAAATACTGTTTTGGCCATCATGGAGCTACATCTGATCTCCTGTCCTCTCTTGCCTCCAGGCAGAGCCCCGTGTACGTAAAACCCTGCAGACCTTGCGGAGCGGAGGGGGAGGAACCGCACTCTTCAGGAACTTGCGTTCAGTGTCTGCTGCTCTTGTCGAACATGGTGGTGTGGTGGCTTCTCATCCACTGGGCTTCTAAGTGGAGTCATACTGTCATGAAGTTGATGGAATTGTTTGCTGCTTTCTATTTCACCACCAAACGTGCCACTAAAATACTATACATGTGTCATATTACACGTGACATCTGTGTATGGTACGCCCAGGAGGATTCCTCTCAGCCTTTAATATTATTTGTGAAGTGCCTCCAGGATAATAAATATTGGAATTTGACTAGTTTTGTATTTGCAAGCCATGGTCAGGTCAGGGAAGATACAGCTTTCCATCGCTTACTATCTCGTCGTTATCCATAATGTATTGTTTATTGTATGAAGGGGAAACCTCCCGAAATCATCTTTCTCAGTATCAATCTACATCCGCCTTGATGGAATTGTTCATTCTGACCCTGTAATCTGAATAACTGTTGTAAAATGTTAAGATGTTTAAGGGATTGTAATCCGTAATTCCTTTGTGTAATTGATTCAGGGATACCTGAGGGCGGTAGCTGGTGGGACAATGCAGCTACTGGCCGATTCCCACCTGCTCATTATTCTCTACAATTCTCACTTAAGTAATTAAGAAAACTGCAAATTTAAGGCAAAAATAGCTGGTCTAGGAAAGCATAGTATGGGAGCTTTTCCAGTTTGTCCTTTAATTTGTAAATACCCTGTCAGCTTGCTTTTACTCCCCAAATACCCCAAGGCAGCAAAAGAAACTATCAGGGCTACCTACTAGCTATCTTTCTCCCTCTTTTGTACTGCCCCTATCCGGCTCTCATTACTTCCTCTCTCCCCTATACTGCCCTTATCGAGCTCTTGTTACTTCCTCCCCTATACGACCCTATCCAGCTCTCATTACTTCCTTTCTCTCCCGTACTGCCCCTATCCAGCTCTCATTACTTCCTTCCTTTCCCATACTGCCCCTATCCAGCTCTCATTACTTCCTTCCTTTCCCATACTGCCCCTATCCAGCTCTCATTACTTCCTTCCTTTCCCATACTGCCCCTATCCAGCTCTCATTACTTCCTTCCCTATATTACTCCTATCCAGCTATCATTACTTCCTTCCCTATATTACTCCTATGAAGCTCTCATTATTCCCTCCTCTTCCGTACTGGCCCTATCCAGCTCTCATTACTTCCACCCTCTTCCGTACTGCCCCTATCCTGGTCTCATTAATTCCTTCCTCTCCCGTACTGCCCCTATCATCTCTCATTACTTCCTCCCTCCCCCATACTGCTCCTATCCAGCTCTCATTCCCTCTCTCGCACTTCCCCATCCAGCTATCATTCCTTCCTCCCTCCCCCATACTACCCATATCCAGGTCTCATTACTACCTCCCTCCCCCATACTGCTCCTATCCATCTCTCATTACTTCCTCCCTCTCCCCTACTACCCATATCCAGCTCTCATTCCCTCTCTCGCACTTCCCCATCCAGCTACCATTACTTCCTCCCTCCCCCATAATACCCCTATCCAGGTCTCATTACTTCCTCCCTCTCCTGTACTGTCCCTTTTCAGCTCTCATTCCTTCCTTCCTCTCCTGTACTCGACCTTTCAAGCTTTCATTCCCTCTCTCGCACTTCCTAATCCAGCTACCATTATTTCCTCCCTCCCTATACTACTCCTATCCAGCTCTCATTACTTCCTCCCTCTCCTGTACTGCCCCCATCCAGCTCTCATTACTTCCTTTCTCTCCCGTACTGCCCCTATCCAGCTCTCATTCCTTCCTCCCCTATGTTACTCCTATCCACCTCTCATTACTTCCTCTCTCTCCTGTACTGCCCCTATCCAGCTCTCATTACTTCCTTTCTCTCCCGTACTGCCCCTATCCAGCTCTCATTACTTCCTTTCTCTCCCGTACTGCCCCTATCCAGCTCTCATTACTTCCTTCTTTTCCCATACTGCCCCTATCCAGCATTACTTCCTTCCCTATAGTACTCCTATCCAGCTCTCATTACTTCCTCCCTCCCCTATACTGCCCTTATCGAGCTCTCGTTACTTCCTCCACTATACGACCCTTATCCAGCTCTCATTACTTCCTTTCTCTACCGTACTGCCCCTACCCAGCTCTCATTACTTCCTTCCCTATATTACTCCTATGCAGCTCTCATTATTCCCTCCTCTCCCGTACTGGCCCTATCCAGCTGTCATTACTTCCTCTCCTATCCAGCTCTCATTACTTCCACCCTCTTCCGTACTGCCCCTATCCTGGTCTCATTACTTCCTCCCTCTCTGTACTGCCTCTATCCAGCTCTCATTACTTCCTTCCTCTCCTGTACTTCCCCTATCCAGCTCTCATTAATTCCGTCCTCTCCTGCACTGCCCCTATCCAGCTCTCATACTTCCTCCCCTATGTTACTCCTATGCAGCTCTCATTATTCCCTCCTCTCCCGTACTGGCCCTATCCAGCTGTCATTACTTCCTCTCCTATCCAGCTCTCATTACTTCCACCCTCTTCCGTACTGCCCCTATCCTGGTCTCATTACTTCCTCCCTCTCTGTACTGCCTCTATCCATCTCTCATTACTTCCTCCCTCTCCCCTACTACCCATATCCAGCTCTCATTACTTCCTCCCTCCCCCATACTACCCATATCCAGCTCTCATTCCCTCTCTCGCACTTCCCCATCCAGCTACCATTACTTCCTCCCTGTCAGGGTACCTGAAGCCTCTACCTCCGAAAGAGGTAGAGACTTAGTAGTTTACTCCTCCAGCAGGTCGGCTTCCTCCATCCCTCACGGCTCCCCTAGACACTCTCACGCCGGCCGCGAGGGATCCGTCTCATTTTATGACGTCACGCACGCTGCCCGACGTCATGACGTCAGTCCGGACCGATCTGTCACTCAAGTGACTGGAAGCCACTCAGGACTCGTCGGAGGCGGGCATACTCACTGTAACCAGGGTATTTAAACCTGTTTCTCCCATTCACTCATTGCCCTGTCGCGGTTCTAGCCTGTCTAGTCACACAGTGCTCTGGCGATTTCAGTTATTCCTTTGGTTCCGACCCGGCTAGTTTGACTTACTCTGTTTTCCTCTGGTATCCTTGACCCGGCTTGTTCCTCGCTCACCTGTCCTCTCGTTCCCTCGACCTCGGCTTGTTTCTGACCATTCTCTTTACTCTCCGTACGTTAGTCCGGCCATTCTAAGGTCCGGTATACGTACCCTGTCCTGTTTGTACTTTGCGTGTTGGATCCCTGTCCCGATCCTGACATTACGACAGGGCCAATGGATCCTGCAGGTACAAACAGTCAGGTTGGTCCCTCTGATTCCAGGTTTGACGCCATGGAACACAGAATGGACCAGATGGCACTAGCACTACAGGCGCTATTATCTCGTGCCAATAACCCACCTGAGGAGATCCGTACTACTTCCATCTCTCCTGTAAGTTCTGGTCTAGAGGTAGCCACTGTAGGTGCCTCTTCCTGTATTACCCCACCTGTACATTATGGTGGTTCACCGGAGAAGTGTCGTGGTTTTTTGAACCAGATTAGTATCCACTTCGAACTACAACCTCGCTCCTATCCCACAGATAGGGCGAAAGTTGGATTTATTATCACCCTACTCATTGAAAAAGCTCTGAGATGGGCCAACCCACTATGGGAGAATGATAACCCATTGGTATATAATTATAATGCCTTTGTAGCTGCATTTAGAAGAACTTTTGACCCTCCTGGTAGAAAGGTTAATGCAGCCAGATTACTGTTGCGCCTGAGACAGGAGAACCGAACACTTGTGGATTATGCACTAGAGTTCAGGTCTCTGGCGGCAGAAGTCAAGTGGAATGAGCAGGCTTATATAGATGTATTTTTGAACGGGCTATCAGATATTATCCTTGATGAGGTTGCTACTAGGGAGCTTCCTGAGAATTTAGAGGACTTAATTTCGTTCATTTCTCGTATTGATGAGCGTTTAAGAGAGAGACAGAACACTAGAGAGAGGAACTTCAGACCTGCCTGTAAATTAGCTCCTACATTTCAAAGTCCTGATTCCAATACCTCACTGTATCCTGAACCTATGCAGATAGGCAATACTCGCCTCTCTGAAGAGGAGAGGCAGTACAGGAGAAGGGAAGGTTTATGTATGTATTGTGGAGCCAGAGGTCATTTGCGTCTGAATTGTCCCACTCGCTCGGGAAACGCCCGCACCTAAGTTTCTCTAGAGGACAGGCCTTGGGTGTTTCTATTTTGTCCTCTACGCATAATTATAAAGATCACAGGCTTCTGCTACCAATTTCTTTAACGTGGGAGAAGGGAATACTAAAGACCATGGCCTTGATAGATTCCGGAGCTGCTGAGAATTTTATCGACCAAGTCTTTGCTACTAAACACACTATCCCATCCCAGTTAAGGGATACACCCTTGGCCGTTGAGGCCATAGATGGTAGACCTTTACTTGAGCCTGTTATCTCTCGTGAGACTATACCCATTAACTTAACTATTGGTATCTTACACGAGGAGAACTTATCACTTATGCTCATTTCATCTCCTTCTGTTCCCATAGTCCTGGGCTACCCATGGTTAAAGAGACATAACCCTATTATCGATTGGGAATTAGGGGAGATAATCTCATGGGGCCAGGGTTGTCAGGAGAGGTGTTTACGCAGGGTGTCTCCATTGGCTATGATTAACACACCAGATAGTTCTACCCAGTCTACAGGGAGACCGATACCTCCTCTGTACATAGACTTAAAAGCAGTGTTCGATAAGAAGAACGCTGATACACTACCCCCACACAGGACCTTTGATTGTAAAATTAATCTTTTGCCCGGCACCATGCCCCCCAGGGGTAATGTATATCCTCTATCCATTAAAGAGAATTCTGTTTTAGAGGAGTATATTCAGGAGAATTTAGACAAGGGATTCATTAGGAGATCCTCTTCTCCCGCCGGGGCTGGATTTTTTTTTGTTAAAAAGAAGGATGGCTCACTCAGACCATGTATTGATTACCGAGGTTTGAATAAAATAACCATTAGGAATGCCTATCCGATCCCCTTGATTACCGAGCTCTTTGATCGGCTAAAAGGTTCTAAGATTTTCACCAAGTTGGACCTCAGAGGGGCATATAACTTGGTGAGAATTCAACAAGGTCACGAGTGGAAGACTGCGTTTAATACCCGCTACGGGCATTATGAGTACACGGTCATGCCTTTTGGTCTTTGTAACGCACCGGCGGTATTCCAGGATCTGATTAACGAAGTTCTTAGGGAATTTCAACAGGATTGTGTTATTGTATACCTGGATGACATTCTCATACACTCTAGAGAGATTGAGACCCACCATAGACAAGTCAGAAAAGTATTACACAAACTTCTACAACACGGCTTATACTGCAAATTGGAGAAATGCAGCTTTGACCAGACCCAGATAGATTTTCTTGGATACGTGATTTCTGGGGAAGGCTTTAAGATGGATCCCGACAAACTCCAGTCTATTCTAGATTGGCCATTGCCTAAGGGACTCAAGGCTATCCAGAGGTTTATTGGGTTCTCCAATTATTATAGGCGCTTCATTAAGGGTTACTCTTCTATTATTGCGCCTATTACCAATATGACCAAACAAGGGGCTGATACTAAGACTTGGTCTACTGAAGCTCTCGTTGCTTTCGAAATTCTCAAATAACTTTTTGCTTCTGCTCCAATATTAGTCCATCCTGATACGTCCTTGCCGTTCCTACTTGAGGTCGATGCCTCTGAGACAGGAGTAGGTGCCGTTCTCTCACAAAGGTTGGGGGTGGATAAACCGTTACATCCTTGTGTTTTTTTTTCCAAGAAACTTTCTGGGCCTGAAAGCAGGTATGACATCGGAGACAGGGAATTGTTAGCAGTCATTAAAGCCTTGAAAGAGTGGAGACATCTATTGGAGGGCACCTTACATCCGGTTACTATTTTGACGGACCACAAGAACTTGTCAGGATCGGGACAGGGATCCAACACGCAGAGTACAAACAGTAGCCAGATACGTATACCGGACCTTAGAATGGCCGGACTAACGTAAGTAGTACAGTAGAGAATGGTCAAAGACAAGCCGAGGTCGAGGGTAACAGAAGACAGGTAAGCGAGAGACAAGCCGAATCAAGGGTAACAGAGATAAGCAGAGTAGAGCAAACAAGCCGGGTCAAAACCAAAAGGGATAACTAGAATACACGAGCACTGAGTGACTAGAACAAGCTAGAACCACGACAGGGCAATGAGCTAATGAAAGAAGCACTGTTAAATGCCCTGTTCAGATAAGTAAACACGCCTCCGAGGCGTCCTGATTGGTCCTGAAGCAATTGAGTGACAGGTCGTTCCGGGTTGGCGTCCTGACGTCGACTTCCGGACGTCATGCTATAAAAGGGAGTCACTCCCTCGCGGCCGGCTTTGCATGACCGGATAGACCGCGAGGAAGGGGGAAATCAGACCGTCCGGATGGATGAACGGCTAAGTCTCTACCTCTTCCGGAGGTAGAGACCTCAGGTATCCTGACACTTGTCCTATATTGGGGAGGCTAAGCGTTTGTCCTCTAGGCAAGCTCGTTGGTCCTTATTCCTGACTCATTTCAATTATGTGCTTACTTACAGACCTGGCTCTAAGAACTCTAAGGCCGATGCTTTGTCTCGACAATATGAACCTTTCACTGTATCTGAACCGATTCTTTCTTCTATAGTTCCTAAATGCAAGATTGTTGCTAATACGAATCTCAGGATTCATTCCCCGTTACTGGCTGAGATCATTAAGCTGCAACATCTAGCACCTAAACAGACTCCTGAGGGTCGACATTTCGTTCCTCCTACTCTTCAACTGGAGCTGTTGCAATGTTTCCATAACAGCAAGATGGCGGGACATCCTGGTATCCGCAAGACGTATGCTTTGATTTCTAAAGACTTCTGGTGGCCTGCTTTACGTAAAGATACTAAAGATTTCATCGCTGCGTGTGAAGTGTGTACTAAGACCAAACAACCTCATACGCTCCCAAGTGGATTCCTGCATCCCTTAGAGGTACCAGAGAAACCATGGTCTTGTTTGGCCATGGACTTTATTGTCGATCTACCTATCTCTAAAAGACAGACTGTTATCCTCACCGTGGTTGACAGATTCACCAAGATGGCCCACTTCATTCCCTTGCCTAAACTTCCATCCTCCCCAGAGTTGGCAGAGATATTCGCGAGGGAGATTTTTCGCTTACATGGGATACCTTCCCAAATCGTATCTGACAGAGGGTCCCAATTTGTTTCCCGTTTTTGGAGATCCTTTTGTTCTCAACTAGGTATTAAATTAAATTTCTCTTCTGCCTATCATCCCCAGTCTAACGGAGCTGCTGAACATACTAACCAAAAGATTGAGCAATATCTACGTTGTTTTGTTTCCGAACACCAGGACGATTGGGTCGGTTTGATTCCTTGGGCGGAGTTTGCGCACAACAATCTCGTTTGTGACTCTACTCATTCAAGCCCCTTCTTCATGAACTATGGCTTTCATCCATCTATTCTTCCCTCGGTTTCTCCTTCCCAAGGTATACCGGCGGTTGATGTACATGTTGCCAATTTGAGGAAGTTGTGGGATCAGACTCGACAAATTCTTCTACACAATTCTATGCTGGTTAAGAAACACGCCGATAAACGTAGAAGGGCGGCTCCGATTTTCGTTCCAGGCGATAGAGTATGGTTAAGCACTAGGAATATTCGGCTTAAAGTTCCTTCCATGAAATTCGCTCCTCGATATATTGGTCCTTACAGGATCTTGACTCGAATTAACCCAGTGGCGTATCGTCTAGCTCTCCAAGCTGCCTTACGCATCCCTAACTCCTTTCACGTTTCATTGTTGAAACCCCTAGTCTGTAACAGATTCTCCTCCACGATCGCCCCTCCTCGCTCTGTTCAGGTGGAGGGTCAAGAGGAGTATGAGGTTAACTCCATCATTGATTCTCGTATCTCTCGGGGGAGAGTACAATATTTGGTCAACTGGAAGGGATATGGTCCTGAGGAGAGAAGTTGGGTACCACAAGAGGATGTTCATGCTCCTCGCCTTCGCAGGGCGTTTCACTCACGCTTTCCGTCTCGTCCCGGTTCCTTCCGCCCGGTGGGCGTATCTGAGAGGGGGGGTACTGTCAGGGTACCTGAAGCCTCTACCTCCGAAAGAGGTAGAGACTTAGTAGTTTACTCCTCCAGCAGGTCGGCTTCCTCCATCCCTCGCGGCTCCCCTAGACACTCTCACGCCGGCCGCGAGGGATCCGTCTCATTTTATGACGTCACGCACGCTGCCCGACGTCATGACGTCAGTCCGGACCGATCTGTCACTCAAGTGACTGGAAGCCACTCAGGACTCGTCAGAGGCGGGCATACTCACTGTAACCAGGGTATTTAAACCTGTTTCTCCCATTCACTCATTGCCCTGTCGCGGTTCTAGCCTGTCTAGTCACACAGTGCTCTGGCGATTTCAGTTATTCCTTTGGTTCCGACCCGGCTAGTTTGACTTACTCTGTTTTCCTCTGGTATCCTTGACCCGGCTTGTTCCTCGCTCACCTGTCCTCTCGTTCCCTCGACCTCGGCTTGTTTCTGACCATACTCTTTACTCTCCGTACGTTAGTCCGGCCATTCTAAGGTCCGGTATACGTACCCTGTCCTGTTTGTACTTTGCGTGTTGGATCCCTGTCCCGATCCTGACACTCCCTCCCCTTTACTACCCCTATCCAGGTCTCATTACTTCCTCCCTCTCCTGTACTGTCCCTTTTCAGCTCTCATTCCTTCCTTCCTCTCCTGTACTCGCCCTTTCAAGCTTTCATTCCCTCTCTCGCACTTCCTAATCCAGCTACCATTATTTCCTCCCTCCCTATACTACTCCTATCCAGCTCTCATTACTTCCTCCCTCTCCTGTACTGCCCCCATCCAGCTCTCATTACTTCCTTTCTCTCCCGTACTGCCCCTATCCAGCTCTCATTCCTTCCTCCCCTATGTTACTCCTATCCACCTCTCATTACTTCCTCCCTCTCCTGCACTGCCCCTATCCAGCTCTCATTACTTCCTTTCTCTCCCGTACTGCCCCTATCCAGCTCTCATTACTTCCTTCTTTTCCCATACTGCCCCTATCCAGCATTACTTCCTTCCCTATAGTACTCCTATCCAGCTCTCATTACTTCCTCCCTCCCCTATACTGCCCTTATCGAGCTCTCGTTACTTCCTCCACTATACGACCCTTATCCAGCTCTCATTACTTCCTTTCTCTCCCGTACTGCCCCTACCCAGCTCTCATTACTTCCTTCCCTATATTACTCCTATGCAGCTCTCATTATTCCCTCCTCTCCCGTACTGGCCCTATTCAGCTGTCATTACTTCCTCTCCTATCCAGCTCTCATTACTTCCACCCTCTTCTGTACTGCCCCTATCCTGGTCTCATTACTTCCTCCCTCTCTGTACTGCCTCTATCCAGCTCTCATTACTTCCTTCCTCTCCTGTACTTCCCCTATCCAGCTCTCATTAATTCCTTCCTCTCCTGCACTGCCCCTATCCAGCTCTCATACTTCCTCCCCTATGTTACTCCTATCCACCTCTCATTATTTACTCCCTATCCTGTACTGCCCCTATCCAGTTCTCGTTACTTCTTCCCTCCCCTGTATTGCCCCTATCCAGGTCTCATTACTTTCTCCCTCTCCCGTACTGCCCCAATCAGCTCTCATTAATTCCTTCCTCTCCCGCACTGCCCCTATCCATCTCTCATTACTTCCTCCCTCTCCCATACTGCCCCTATCCATCTCTCATTCCATCACCCCACCACTTCCCCATCCAGCTATCATTCCTTCCTCCCTCCCCCATACTACCCATATCCAGGTCTCATTACTACCTCCCTCCCCCATACTGCCCCTATCCATCTCTCATTACTTCCTCCCTCTCCCATACTTCCTCCCTCTCCCATACTACCCATATCCAACTCTCATTCCCTCTCTCGCACTTCCCCATCCAGATACCATTACTTCCTCCCTCCCCCATACTAGCCCTATCCAGCTCTCATTACTTCCTCCCCCTCCTGTACTGCTCCTATCCAGCTCTCATTACTTCTTCCCCTATGTTACTCCTATCCACCTCTCATTACTTCCTCCCTCTCCGTACTGGCCCTATCCAGTTCTCATTACTTCCTCCCTCTCCTGTATTGCCCGTATCTCTCGCACTTCCCCATCCAGCTCTCATTACTTCCTTTCTCTCCTGTACTGCCCCTATCCAGCTCTCATTACTTCCTCCCTCTCCTGTATTGCCCGTATCTCTCGCACTTCCCCATCCAGCTACCATTACTTCCTTACTCACCCATACTACCCTTATCCAGCTCTCATTACTTCTTCCCCTATGTTACTCCTATCCACCTCTCATTACTTCCTCCCTCTCCCGTACTGGCCCTATCCAGTTCTCATTCCATCTATTGCACTTCCCCATCCAGCTACCATTGCTTCATCCCTCCCCCATACTACCCCTATCCAGCTCTCATTCCTTCCTCCCTCTCCTGTACTGCCTGCATTTGTAAAGGCAAGAGATCTTCGCAGGGCTGGCAGAGGTGTGGATACCTGCTTGTGAAAGGAACTGAAGAGGCAGAGTGGACGATACCTGCACGGAAAGAGGGAGCTGCAAGTCTGGTTCAGGGTGGAAAAGAATATTATAGTCCAAGAAGGGTGCAAAATATTATAGTCCAAGCTCAACCAGTAAGGGTCACTTTTGGTGTGGCATTTCAGAAAGAAACAAACCGGGTGTTTAAGGGAAAAAATCTGTTCCCTTACCAGGTACTAAACAATCATATAATACAAATAATTCCCAAGCACACAGGAGGTTTTAGTACAAAGATAATTGTATTTCTTCAGATGTATATTTAATGAAAAGGAGCAATTGTGCAAACCAGAGGTACAGATAATACTATCAAATGTGCACAACTGCACATGGGCGTCCGCAGGAATTTTTCCAGGGGGGGCATAATGTAATGGCATCTATGCTTGGCTCCTTTTTGACAGTGTCATGAAGGGGAGGAGCATAGTCGTTATCACATAAAGCCGGGGTGAATAGCGTTTTCACAACTATGGTGTCAGGAATACATGTTTGTATTCCTGACACTATAGTGTTCTGTTACGGTTACCTCCGGGCTAGATGGAGGTTGGACCGCTTGGATATCCTGGTTCCCGATGTTGGAGAGGTAGAACATCGTTCCTATCAGCATCCACAAGATTCTCCTGAAAGTGTAGAATAATCCCACTAGCTATGGCACAGCTAGGATACACTGTTCCCTACAAAACGAGTCGAGGCTGCGATTTGAGGGTAACACGAACTAACTTTAATGGCGGGAAAATGTATGCAACTTTCAGACCAAGGGACAGCCCCCTACTCCTTACTGTCCCCTTCTGCTCCTTGCTGACCCTTCCTACTCCTTGCTGACCCTTCCTACTCCTTGCTGACCCTTCCTACTTCTTGCTGACCCTTCCTACTTCTTGCTGACCCTTCCTACTTCTTGCTGACCCTTCCTACTTCTTGCTGACCTTTCCTGCTCCTTGCTGACCCCTCCTGCTCCTTGCTGACCCTTTCTGCTTCTTGCTGACCCCTCCTGCTCCTTGCTGACCCCTCCTGCTCCTTGCTGACCCCTCCTGCTCCTTGATGACCCTTTCTGCTTCTTGCTGACCCCTCCTACTCCTTTCTGACCCCTCCTGCTCCTTGCTGACCTTTCCTGCTTCTTGCTGACCCCTCCTGCTCCTTGCAGACCCTTCCTGCTCCTTGCTGACCTTTCCTGCTCCTTGCTGACCCTTTCTGCTTCTTGCTGACCCCTCCTACTCCTTTCTGACCCTTCCTGCAGACACAGGAGCAAATATTCTTCCCTCCAATAACAGGACGACACACAGTTTGAAGTGTAAACAGGAACAGCCTGAGCTGGGGCTTTATTGTTTCTTATATACACATTTTTACACAATGTTGCCACCCACATGGTTTTGTAGCACAGCCAATCAAATACACTATAAAAGAGTTAAACACTCCCAGTCAGGACAAACAAACCCTCCCCTGCCTGTGATATAATTACTGTACACAATGGGTTAATGTAATTACCACAGGCAGGAAAATAGTTTTTACACAATTCTTATAACTTCTAAAACATACATCCAATCTCCATAAGATATACATATTATTAATCAGCACACTTCAAATATAAACATATCCACAATTCAGAC
Organism: Pelobates fuscus; assembly: GCF_036172605.1. NCBI lineage: Eukaryota > Metazoa > Chordata > Amphibia > Anura > Pelobatidae > Pelobates > Pelobates fuscus. Next base: position 425,761,760 of record NC_086319.1, read on the forward strand.
AATTCCCTTCAGTGGCTAAAACGTTAGTTGGAAGTCCTTTTTTTGACTGAGGAGGGACAAAGCAGCCAGTTCCAACTGGTCTGACAGGGTCCTTGGGACAACGCCCTGCTGGAGAACCATGGGGGGGAGGGAAAGAGGCACACCTTCCCATGGATTCAAAGGGGCAGAAAAAGTGTCCCAAAATCCAATAAGCCCAAATATTTATAATGGGCAAACTCTCCCAGGGGCCATAGTCAGAAGGTAGGAGGCGGGCAACAGGGCCCCTCCAAAAACCAGTGTCAAGGCCACTTTCGCCGCACTGCCCCTTCCCGCTCCTCGCTGTCCCTTCCTGCTCCTTGCTGGCCCCTTCTGCTCCTTGCTTCCCCTTCCTACTCCTTGCTGACCCCTCCTACTCCTTACTGCCTCTTCCACTCTCCCTATTCCTTGCGGATCCCTCCTGCCCCTTGCAGACCCCTCCTGCTCATTGCTGACCCTTCCTGCTTCTTGTTGAACCCTCCTGCTCCTTGCTGCCCCTTCCACTCTCCCTATTCCTTGCTGATCCCTCCTGCCCCTTGCAGACCCTTCCTGCTCCTTGCTGACCCCTCCTGCTCCTTGCTGAACCTTTCTGCTTCTTGCTGACCCTTCCTACTCCTCGCTGACCCTTCCTACTCCTTGCTGACCCGTCCTGCTCCTTGATGACCCCTCCTGCTCCTTGCTGCCCCTTCCTCCTCCTTGCTGACCCCTTCTGCCCCTTGCAGACCCCTCCTGCCTCTTGCAGACCCCTCCTGCTCCTTCCTGCCCCTTGCTGACCGCTCCTGCTCCTTGCTGATCCTTCCTGCCCCTTGCAGACCCTTCCTGCTCCTTGCTGACCCCTCCTGCTCCTTGCTGACCCTTCCTGCTACTTGCTGAACCTTTCTGCTTCTTGCTGACCCTTCCTACTCCTTGTTGATCCCTCCTGCTCCTTGCTGACCCCTCCTGCTCCTTTCTGCCCCTTCCTGCCCCTTGCTGCACCTTCCTACTACTTGCAGACCCTTCCTGCTCCTTGCTGAACCTTCCTGCTTCTTGCTGAACCTTCCTACTTCTTGCTGCCCCTCCTGCTCCTTGCTGACCCCTCCTGCTCCTTGCAGGCCCTTCCTGCTCCTTGCAGGCCCTTCCTACTCCTTGCTGAACCCTCCTGCCCCTTGCTGACCCCTCCTGCTCCTTGCTGACCCCTCCTGCTCCTTGCTGACCCTTCCTGCCCCTTGCTGACCCCTCCTGCCCCTTGCAGACCCATCCTTCTCCTTGCTGACCCTTCCTGCTCCTTGCTGACCCCTCCTGCTCCTTGCTGCCCCTTTCACTCTTCCTATTCCTTGCTGATCCTTCCTGCCCCTTGCAGACCCTTCCTGCTCCTTGCTGACCCCTCCTGCTCCTTGCTGACCCTTCCTGCTACTTGCTGAACCTTTCTGCTTCTTGCTGACCCTTCCTACTCCTTGTTGACCCCTCCTGCTCCTTGCTGACCCCTCCTGCTCCTTGCTGCCCCTTGCTGCCCCTTGCTGCACCTTCTTACTACTTGCAGACCCTTCCTGCTCCTTGCTGAACCTTCCTGCTTCTTGCTGAACCTTCCTACTCCTTGCTGCCCCTCCTGCTCCTTGCTGACCCCTCCTGCTCCTTGCAGGCCCTTCCTGCTCCTTGCAGGCCCTTCCTACTCCTTGCTGAACCCTCCTGCCCCTTGCTGACCCCTCTTGCCCCTTGCTGACCCCTCCTGCTCCTTGCTGACCCCTCCTGCTCCTTGCAGACCCTTCCTGCTCCTTTCAGACCCTTTCTGCTCCTTGCTGTCTCTTCCTGCTCCTTGCTGCCTCTTCCACTCTTCCTATTCCTTGCTGATCCTTCCTGCCCCTTGCTGACCCTTCTTGCTCCATGCTGACCCCTCCTGCCCCTTGCTGACCCCTCCTGCTCCTTGCTGACTGTTACAAACCCGTTACAGACAAGCATTATGTTGTTTCTTTGCTATAATAATGCTTCGGTACTTGAATCCTGTACCCAACTCACGAACGGATTACTTACACCGATTCGTTAAACGAATAACAGACTACCCGGTCCCTGGCGTGTGCCGCCACTTAAGCCCGGTCACCTTTCAAACAACCGAACGAACGACCACCCTGCAAGGGGAGTGTGTTACCACTTGATCGCCCAGAGAGTTGCGGTCTGCGGTTAACCGCAGGTTAATTGATGGCCTCCGGGCATTCTCGTCCGTGCCTTATCTCCCGATAGTCTAACTACCGAAAGGGTCACGAACTGGGACCACCTACAGCCTGGCGTGTGGCCTCAATTAGAATGTTGAGTGTTGCGGTTAACCGTAGGTTAAGTACCCCCTTCACGGCGGTCTACGTTCGTCTCCTGAACAGCTGAAACATGCAGCCAGAGAGCGGGGATTCGTGCACAACTCGTTCCACGAGTTTGATGCCGAGGTTCCGCTGCCTATTTACTCACTCAAAAACATGGCCGCCATCTCAAGCTCGGGACCAAATATGCGAACGGACTTTATAACGAAGAAACCAAGCATATGGTTCGTGGGTTCGAGGCGCTCTTCGGTGAACTATTGCACCCGGACCTGGGCTACAGAATGAATGGTGGAAGTCTCGAATTATAGCTGAAAATATTGAAGTTATATATTTTTAACCTGTTTTTTTTTAAATTCTTTATTTTTGCACACGATAGGTAAGGCAAACATAATACAACTTGAAGGCTTGCGCAGAAGCCATAATAAAAAATAGCAGACTTATAAACATGAGAATTGACATCAGCCCATATGACAAACCGCTTTATAATATCTGAACAATTTGCCCCCTATCGAGGATTTTGTGTTTTTGTATAGCTATGTTATAAAAATTCTGCATGCTTGCATAATATAGGCATGGTAATAGTATTACGACCGAGTGGCTTGCGCCGAAGCCGAGATGTAGAAGATCAGAGTTGAGTACACAATGGACGCTATCAGTCCAAAAGCCCAGCCTCAGTATGTAGGCCATTCCACCTGCCTCCCCTCTATAATTTGTGAGAGATAATGAGGCTGCGTATCTTTAAGAGAAGCCCTAGCTCTATCTATGTGAGGCTGTACTTCAGGCTTCCTCAACTCTCTATCGGTATACTCATGCCTGAGTGAGAAAATTAAATATGGACAACATAGACTAAAAACAAAAAGAAAAATTCAGAATGGAGATCAGATACGGCACCCTTGGGAATCAAGGGTTTAGTAAGAACGAAAAAGTAAAAAACAAAAAGAAGAGAAAAAGAGATGAAAAAGAAAAAGTAAAGTAGAAGGAGGAGAATATTATGAGGATAGAAGTCGGGAAGGGAAAAGGGGGGGGGGAGGCGTACGAGGTTAAAGCAACTCAGTCCTGCAATGACCCCGTAGGGTCAGATCCCGAATTATAACCGGAGATCTCTCACCTCAATCGTTACTGGAGCCCATGACGCTATTGTCCCAGGGTGCCCATGTCCTCTGGAAGGCCACGGTTGTACCTCTCATTCTAGCAGTCAGATCGTCCATGATTCTGCTTTCCTTTATCCTAGAGATCACCCCTCCAAACTCCGGGCCATCAGGTGAGAGCCACGCCGTCGCTAGCGCTCTGCGTGCGCTTAAAGTTATCGCCCGTACTAGTTTCTGCTCTCCTCTCGTCCATCCCTCAATAGTCCTATTTAACAAGTAGAACCATGGGTCCAAGGCCAGTGGTCTGCCAAAGATCTGCCGCATCAGGTCCTCAACAGACTTCCAGAAACCGTGGATTTTCGGGCACTCCCACCACATGTGGAGATACGTGCCTCTGAATCCGCATCCCCTCCAGCACTCGTCCGTATCTGTCTTGCGCATTTTGTGTAAAGTGCTCGGAGTAGTATACCACCTAAGCATGGTTTTCCATGCCTGCTCCTGTTGCGTGACACATATAGAGGCGCTCTTAGTGGCTTCCCAGATCTCCTGCCATTCGACTCCCTCCAGCACCTCCCCTAGGTCCGACTCCTATCTTTCAGTATACTTCAAACTACCCCATTCATTAGTTTCCGTGCTAAGGTGAGCATACAGGAGAGTGATCATTCCCTTGGGAAAATTTCCCTCTCTACACAGTCTCTCATAAAAAGTGGACTGTCTCTGGGCTGCTGCTTTTATATGGGGTTTCCTAGCGAAGTCCCTGACCTGGAGATATCTAAAGAAATCTGCTGGAGTCAGGTGGGTATCCTGTTGGAGGTCTGCAAAGGGTATGATATCCCCTCCTCTATATAGTTGGTAAAGGCGTTGTAACCCCGTCTTTTCAATATTTCGAAAGTTCCTGGGGGCCATACCCGGTGGAAACTCCCTATTTCTGAGTATTGGTGCCATAGGGGAGGGGTGCGAGGTGAGTCTGAATTTAACGCTATTCACATCCCATAATCGGAAAGAGTTCAGGATGGCCGGGCATGCCGCTTGAATTATGGGCCTGGGTTCTTTAGAGACCCACAACGTAAATTGGGGTATATCTAGTCCTACCATTAAGGATTCAAGGTCTACCCACCTCCGTTCCCCGACAGGGGAGTGCCACATGGCCACTTGAGACAGCTGTGCCGCTAAATAATAGTAATACAGGTTCGGAAGGCCCAAGCCCCCTCTGTCCTTTCGCCTATACAGGATTTGTCTGGCTATTCTGTGTCTCTTATTGTGCCACACAAAAAGTCACATATCGCCCTCTGCAAGGGTATCAGTTGAGATTTTGAGATGCGGACAGGGAGGGCCTGGAAGAGAAACAATATGCGCGGGAGAATATTCATCTTGACTGAATGAATGCGCCCTAGCCAAGAAATTGGTTTGTCCGACCATTTTTCTAAATCACTCATCAAAGTCCTTAACATAGGATCATAGTTGCTAGCATATAGACGGGTTGGATCCGCCGTCAAGTGTACCCCTAGATACTTTAACGTAGTCGGTTCCATCCTCAGGTGGTGCGTTTCCTTTATCAGAGTTTCATCCGCTAGTGGTAAGCCTATAGACATCGCACTGGATTTCTGCATATTCGCCTTGTATCCCGACAAGGCCCCATATTCTTGAATGACACTCTGTAATGCCGAAATCGACTCAATTGGGTTTGTGACAGTGAGGAGGACGTCGTCCGCATAAGCTGAGACAGTGTATTCTTCCCCCCCTACTGTGACCCCACTAATGTTTGGGTGCCTGCGTATTGCCTGGAGGAGAGGTTCCAAAGCCAGCACGAATAAGAGGGGGGAAAGGGGGCACCCCTGTCTGGTCCCGTTGTGTAAGCTAAAAGGATTCAGCGGCGCCCCTGTTATCTGTATCTGTGCCCTCACATCGTGATACATTGCTCTGGTAACTTGCACGAATTCCTCCGGAAATCCAAGGTGTTTCATGACCGCAAGCAAGAACTTCCACCTAACCCTATCGAAGGCCTTCTCCGCATCGATAGAGAGTACCAGAGAAGGTGTTCCAGTTGCTACTTGTTTCCAGATCAGGTCTACGGTCCGCCTGGTATTTTCGAACAACTGCCGGCCTTGAATGAATCCCACTTGATCAGCGTGAATAAGTGAGGTCAGGAGGGGGTTTAGTCTGTTCGCCTGTACCTTAGCTAACAGTTTTAAGTCATGGTTAATCAATGATATTGGCCTGTAATGTTCAGGTAGGAGTGAGTCCTTCTCCGGTTTGGGTAAGAGGACAATCGTGGCCAACGCCATTTCCGGGCCCAGGCGTCCCCCTTGCCTCAAGCAATTGAAGAGTGTCGCCAATGGAGGCGCGAGCTCCTCTCTGAAGACCTTGTAGTATGTCCCATTGAATCCGTCCGGACCCGGGGCCTTGTTTCCTTTTAGGCTCGATATTGCTTTGTCAACCTCCTCTACACTGAACTCCGCAGCTAGGGTTTCTGCTGCCTCCCGTGTTATTTTGGTCATACCTAAGCCGTCCAGGTAATGCAAGATGTAGTTTTCCTCCCTCCCCCCCTGGGTGTGTTCGTCCGTGTATGGTTATACAGGTGTTTATAAAAATCTTCGAAAACCCGTGCAATATCCGTCGGTTTCGTTTTGATCGTGCCATCCGGGTGTCTGATGGCCGTAATATGAGGTCTGTTTTGTCTGGGCCGTAACGTCCTAGCCAGTAGTGTATCCATCTTGTTAGCCTTATCAAAATATGTACGTTTGGACCACGTCATGGCCCGAGCCGTGTCATCGAGTAGAAGGGAACGGATGTTCCTCCTAACAGCTTCCAGTCGCGTGAGTAGCTCCCTATCTGGGGTAGCTTGATGTTTCTGTTCAAGGTTCCGTAATTGTTTGAGCAACGCTTCCAGATGATGATGCTTCATTTTATTCTTCCTCGTGGCCAGTTTGATCAGGTGCCCCCGTATTACAGCCTTATGCGCCGCCCATATTGTACTAATGCTCACGTCCGGGGTGGTATTTTCCGCAAAATAATCCTTTATAGCCGTGCGAGTGTTCTCCGCGATCAGCTGGTCCCTCAACAACGATGTATTCAGTCGCCATGACCAAGGGCTCGCGGTACATAGATTACCAAGGACTATAGAGACGTCAGCATGGTCAGACCATGAGATATTACCGACCTCAGATCCCATGAGCCTGGATAAACCCGTTGCGTTGACCAGAAAAAGATCGATCCTAGAGTAGGTTCCATGAGGGGCTGAGTAAAACGTATAATCCCGATCCAGCGGGTGTTGCGCCCTCCATACGTCTACCAAACCCGTATCCGCGATAAAAGCCTTAAGCAGGCGGTCTTGTCCCCCCCTACCATGCGACCTCGGGCCCCCGTCTCTGGAGCTTCTATCTATCGCCGGGCACGGGGCAGCATTAAAATCTCCTCCCATGAGGATCATGCCATGCGGCAACGCTGCAACCTTTCCTCGCCCCATAGCCCAAAATCCAGCGTCCGGTTGATTCGGGGCGTATATATTTACCAAATGAATGGTGTGGGAGTGTAAGGTTCCGGATACGATTATGTATCGTCCCTCCGGGTCTATGTCTTGGGCCGCCATCTGGAAGGGGCAAGAGCATTTAATTATTATGGCCACCCCATTCCGCTTACGATGTGATCTAGCTTCAAAGGAACCCGTATAGACATGGTCTCTTAATCGAAAAGTAGCCTGTTTGGGGAGGTGAGTCTCCTGTAAGTAAGCAATGTCGGATTTCATCCGTTTCAATGCCCTAAACATTAGACGTCTCTTGTTAGGGGCGTTGAGGCCCTTAACATTTAGAGTGGTAAGTTTAATCGCCATCAAGAGGCCTGGTGGACCCTTATATAGATTAGTAATCATTAATCGGATATTAGGGCTAGACCAAGGAGCCAGCCCCCCCCCGCCCCCGGGGTCAAAGGAAGGATAGGGACAAAGGGGGAAGGAAAAGAGAGACATAGAAAAGAGAAAGGAAGGAATGAATAACAAAAAAAACATCCGGACAACGTCCGATGTAAGGAAAATTCTGGTCTTATTAACCGCCAGAATACTGTGGGTAGTGTGCGCCCACCTCCCCCTCACGAACAATGCGCGGAGGGAACTGAGGATCCCTAAAGCCCCAGCTCTCACGCGCCCCACCCATTCTACAGAGACCTCTGCATAACCCTGCTAGTCATTTACGTGGCCGTCCCAAACTCTCTCTAAAATACTGCGGTAACCTTCTCGTAGTGTCTTGGGTACCCATAACTGGAAACCCATCCCCCCACTCTCCCCATTCATACAGGCAAGGAAAAACACCCTGTCCCCAGCCTCACCCCACCCACCCCTCTGTAGTCAGTGGAGGAGGCACCTGCTCTATACCACCTCGCTGGGGTTCCGTCTATAGACGCTCATCTCCCCCCCTATCTAAGCCTCAATGGACGGAGAAGTTCCACCCTGTCAGTAGCACGCTTCCTGACCTAGATCCCAATCGGTCGGTGGCCCCAGGAGCAAAGTAAGCGAGGGAGGTCCATCCACAGTTTGATGCTGCCATAGGGCACCTGGGACAGAGGAGGTGTAACAAGAACCCCCCCCCCACCTGGGCCAGCCCTTAAATACATCCGCCACAAGTCATGAGGCACCCCTCCCACCCCCGCAGGCAAGAGCTATGGAGGCATAGGCATACCAGCGACCACCTGTGCTATAGAAGCCTCGTAAAAAATTATACACTTAGGTGAAATTGGAAAGGAGCACGATAAGGAATGCGTCTAACAATATATAGGACCGAAAGCACGGCAATACTCAATACATCAATTGAATTAACACACCAGTAACCCGCCCATCCCAGAACATTCTAGGATCACACATGGCCTAAAAAATACAACATAACAATAACCACATTGTTATTTTTCTTTATATTTTTCCCTTTTTTGTGCATTTTTGTGTTTGTTTCTTTTTCGTTTTTGTTTTGTTTGTTTTTTTGTTTTTTTTTGCATTGCATGTTATCTGCGTTTTCATCATTATTATTTTTTTTTTGTTGTTAAATATTTATTTTATTTTCACACATTTTTCTCTTTTATGCAACCTTGTTGTTGGGATACAGCTAAATCGGAGCTGTGAGAACATGACCCATTGTATCTTTTCAGTTTCGGTTCTTACCCTGTGAACCTTATCCCATTGGTGCATAAACCGTGTGTCTACACTAACCCACCCTCCTCGTGAAAATGGCTCAATGATTTGGGTGTCGTGATAGGCATGCAGTGGTTCCCCCCCTGGACCCCCAAGGAAGAAGAAGACGTCATCCTCCACATGGGGACCGCCGAACTTAAAATTGTCCCCCTTCTTTTCTGTCATCCTCCCTCCGTTCTGTTAACGATTCTAGACATAAGATGTATTGAACTGCCCCCCCCCCACCCCCAAAACTGTAGAAAGAATAAACAAAAATACATAGCCATGTGCGTAATAGGTAACATTAGGTCGTGCGCTCGGTATTATCTATCAATTCTTATTATGTTTATAAAAATCGAGGGGGCGGGGCCTGGCCATCATGGTGGATAGATGCACATGGCGAGAGCTCCTCACATAAAGCTTCGAACTTACTACTTAGAGAGGAGATAATACCTATAGCGAACACTCAAACAAGTACCTACCTGACCTGAATGCTGGGGTAACCTCCCGATCAAGTTTGGAGCTCCGCCAGGTAGCCTCGTGGACCGAAAGGCTTTTGCGGCCTAGACGCCTAGGATACTCCATGGAGAGGAGAAACGGCCGATCTCCTAGCCTGGACATGCTGGCGTCCGCGGAACCGACTCTAACGCCCTGTTCCCCCCCCCTTTGGACCGGTGGGGGATATCCCGGTCCCCACTGGTGTAAGTCGGGAACTTACCCTACACAACAAAGAAACTCTGCAGCTCTAAACGAAGGCAGCCTGCTACCTAAAATGGCGGCACCACCAGGGCCTACAGCGACAGAAGCCTGCTCACAGCCACCCGCCTCTGCGGACCCACTCCTGCAAGCATTTGACAAACTATGCTCAGACTTCTGGCAGAAACTCACTGACCGGGCTCTTGCTGCAGCTCACACGGCACAAGCAGTGGTACCTCGGATCAGACCTGCAGATGCATCCCGGCGCAACCCCCATGCAGCAGCAGCGTGGAGACACAAGCAACGGGCACACAAGCGCCGAAGCAACAGCACCTGGGTGAAAGGGTCGGGGAGGCCACAACCTCTGGTGCGCTCCCGGAGAAGGAGCCATGGCGTAAAACAGCGACCAAATCCCGGGCCTCTATACCGCACCCAGAGGGCGAAGTCACTCAACACAGAGACTCCTCGCGTCCAGAAAGCGGCTCGTATCAGCACCTGGAGAGGGACCCAACGGCGGACCAAGGTTGCAGACATGGACAGAGACTCACCGGGTGGCACTCTGCCCTTGACGCTCAGGGGAATAGGCTGAACCTGGTATTAGACCTAACGCCTGCATAACGCAGTCACCTGTACAGGCGCTTGCCACATTGCACACTACACACTATGCCCTTCTTTTACCTATTTGAAAATAGTTAAGGTTACTGATAGTAATGCTGTCCCAAAAAATATGCTCGACTATACTGTCTAGTCTAATCACCAGTGGTTTACTTTTACTTTACTTCTACTTTCTCGAGTAACATTTCAGCAAGATATAGACATATAACAAACGAAGCCTCTCCCTTACACTAGCCTATAACTTGCCTATTGAATGTTTCATGATTTAATTCACATGTCTAGATATCTAACTATTTGCTATTACTGTACACAACTGTTACTCATTACTGTTATTTTCCTGCCTACAAACTAAAATATAAAAATGTGCTTGTAAATCATCTGTCCCGCATGTTTAGCGTGGAAAAACTTGAGGATTGCTCCCGGGGCACCTCAGGCCTGCATGTACCCGTCATACGCACTGCAAAAATAAAAAATTAAAAAATAAAAAAAAAAATATATATAAAAATCGCGCTCTCTCAGGTCCTATAGTGTATAACAATTTTCAACCATGTATTATTTTGAAGTTTGTATAACGTTTTAGTTGATCTGCTGTTTTTAATGATTATCTTTGTCCATTTCCCCCCCATTTACTTTATAGATACCTTAATAATAATTCTTATCAATTTTATCACCATTTCCGTGTCCCCAAGTTAAGCTAATTTTTATGTATTTTTCCCTTTTTTCCCCTTTTTATTTTTATTTTTACATTTTTTTTTTTTTAAATATATTTTTCAATAATAAAAGCATTGTTTCCCAAAACATAACTGGAAGACTCTAGTCTCCCGGGGGCGCCGGTATCCCAAGCCCCCAAACGGAGGGGTCAAAACTGCGGGAATGTGACTACAGCATGAGACGCAAGGGCCAACAGGAGCCCCCCGCAGCCGCGGCCAGGGAGAAGAGCGCCCCCTAGGGGAGAACAGGGACACCATACACAAAACAATCAACATTTCAACCATTAAATTTGAACAGACCCGAAGTGAAGGACCAGGCCCCTCTCTTGCTAAAAGTACTTCACCAGGGGAGTCCCACAGGAAGCCAGGCTGAGGTGTACCGCTGCAGGAGAACCGGCAGGTACTGCACCCCTTCCCCCTCCCAAGCCATGCAAAAAGCGGCCAAAAAAGAAGGCCTCACGTCCCGGTGAACCCCCCACTTTATCGATGCGGTACCGGCAGCCCCGGTATGATGGGAGGTAAACATCCCCCAAAGACTCAGGCTGAAGGCATAACGGTGAGGACGGTAGGGGGGACGTCCCAATCGGCCCACAGCAGAAACAGATACCCATCCCCGTATCGTGGGACCTCACCCCGTCCCCCACCCCAAGCAAAAAAGGGAAAAACCCAGAGATCAACCTCCCTCAGGCCTCATACCACCGGGGAAGAGAAAGTGACGGGTCACCACCGGCCACTCTATACGATACCATCCGTAGTTATCTGCGTCCTCTCGATCACGTTCCCTGCCACTCCGAGGGCATCTGAGGAAGGTCCTCTGGATACAGAGCCACGCTGGGGAGATCAGTAGGCGGTTGAATGCCAAGGCCGCTCAGTAGACGATGGGGATCCCCTCCCAGTGTAAGGATGTGAGCCCGGTCTCCACGGAACACCATCAGCTTGAAGGGGAATCCCCACGCATATTTTATGCCCGCATTCCGTAGTGCTTCAGTAATAGGCGATGTGACGAGAGCAATCTCGCCACATTGCATTGGAGAAGCCTGGCTGCCCGCCTGCTGCCTTTGGACTATGGCCCTGGGAGATTGGGCCCTTTAAAAACAGTATTCGGCCATACCAGAGTGTATGTCACTCATTCTGGCCCTTTAAATACAGTGGGGTCATTTGGTACTTGCCCTGTGTGAGCTGTGGTAACCCAGATAGCTATGCCATGGAGCCTATTCGTGTGATTAAAGACTTTGGCTCTATGGCGATTAAACTGTATTCGGTTGGTCTGAGTGCCATTCACCTAATAATGTGCACTCAGACCTGAGCTATCTGGGGATATGTGAAATGTCTGTGTGTTATGTGTAAAATGTGACTTTATGTATTTTAAAGAGTTTTATGTTTTGCAACCATGTGGTTAATGGAGTCTGCCTCTAGTCCTGGATAATTGGATTACTTCTCCAATTATCTCCAGGGCAGAAGGGATGAAACCAGGATGCATTGTGGGGATGTTTTTTTGCCATGCTGCCAGGGGTTTTAAAAGATACTTTACTAACTTTTGAACCCCTGGTCTGATTCATTCAAAAATCCAATTTTTAATATGTTGTTCCCCGGAATGGATTGATTGTGGATATGGATTTTTATGTGAATGTGATGTATGGTTTTAAAGTTATGAAAGTTGTGTAAAAGTATATTTTACTCTGTATGCATAATGGGATTATGTGTCACACTAAGGGGAGGGCATGTGTGGGTTGCACCCGTGATACTATTGGTTATTTTATGCCTCCCCCTGGGTGTGGCCTGTATGTGTACACTTGTAATAAAAAGGGCTGCAAGCTAGCAGCCAGAGAGATCTATTTTTACCCTCAACTTGAGTCCTGTCTCTTATTGGGGGAATCTGCTACAAGGGATTGCTATGCTAGGCATATTCCCTTGCTATAATCACTGAGCTCTTGTAAGAGCTTGTTCCTGCTTCGTTATGAAGGGAGATAGCTGCAGCCTGCGGTGCTTATGGTGTCTGGTGGAGTGCTTGGAGTCCTCTGGAAGCGCTAGGAGCATCTTTCAACGGAGGTACCCAGTCGGGGTACCAGTTGATCCGTTACAGCAGAGGCTTCAGGATGGTAAGCACAAGCCCTTGTAAGTCTTCATCTGCGCCCTCTGGCAGGCCCCTCAGGCGAATATTATTTCTCCTGGACCGGTTTGCCATGTCTTCGAAAGCCAGGTCCATGCCCACTATTTGCGCTGAGATGCTGTTTACCCTCTCCACGACAGCATTGTAGGCTTGCGTTGAGGCCTCCACGCGGCCCTCAAGTTTCGCAGTGCGTTCACCCAGGGCCCCAATCTCAGCCTGCAGAACTGCGGTAGACTTTGCTATTTCGCCCGCGAGGAAGGCCCTTACCTCCGCCAACTTAGCAAGGACTGTGTCCCGGTCATCTGGGGAAGCCTCCCTGTTAGCACGGGGTGAAGCCTGCGGGGTCGCACCAGCGCCATCTTGGGTCCCCACGCGGCCCTGTTTTTGCGCCGACATGAGGTCGAGAACCGTGCCTCCAGAGTCAGTGCCCTTCTTCGCTTGTTTCTTAGAGAGCCTCTTTTCCATCACAGGGTAAATCAGGGTAAATTAGAAGCAGAAAGGTCGCTTTTGTAAGCTATTAGGGCGCGTTTTGCCGGGAGCTCTAGTGAGACACGTCTAGTCTCATCGACGGTCAGACCACGCCCCCCTAACCTGTTTTTTATGTGTAATAAAAACGTGGTATTTTGGGCTCTTGGAGATAATGGTATTGTCATAGCCGTTGGATTCATTATCTCCAAGCTGGGCAGTAACAGATTCAAACGATGCATTTTATTCTTATTGGTTGATCCCTTGTATTATTCCTGTATCCCAGAGGGGGATGTCCCTGGACCTGAGATTTTGCATAAATACCGATCCCTGTGTGCCATTAAAGCCAGTTCTTGTTTGACCTTCAAATCGCAGCCTCGACTCGTTTTGTGGGGAAAAGAGTGACCTAGCTGTACAATAGCTAGTGGGATTGTTCTACATTTGCAGGATTCTTCTGGTCGTCTAGCTGAAGCGGCTTCTCTCTCTCTCCAAACCGGTATCCAGATCATCCAAGCGGTCCAGCTTCCAGTTAGCCTGGCGGTAACTGTAACATTTGGAGGCAGCGGCGGGATTGTCCTGGATTTCCTAGGAGAGATACCGAACGGATGGAGAGCGCTTATGACAAATTGAAACGCACAACCTTAAAGGACTTACTCGAAAGCCGAGGGGGGAACGCCAGCAACCATCCGAGGAGGGAGCTGATCGCAGAATTAACCGAACTGGATCAGAGCTTCACGATGGCAGAAACCCCAACCACGAGTAGTGATGAAAAGACCAGGATTGTTCGAGAGAGGCTCTCACTATATGGGCCGAACCCCTCTATGGAACTGGTGCAGCAACTGATGGCAGAAGCAGACGAGGACATACGGAAAGCTAGAGCCCACCAGAACTCAGCCTAGTGACCGCACACCGCAACGCCGAAGCATTACCGATCGTAATTCCTGCAGAGAACACCGGGAGGCCAAAGATACCCTATGCGGCTTTTAGACCTTTCCTGGAGAACGAGACAGAAATTGACGAATATTTGGCAGATTTTGAGCGGCAATGCGCACTGCACTAGATCCCCAACCAAGAGTGGCCCACGATATTGTTTGGAAAGTTATCCGGGCGAGCACTGGAAGCGTTTCGGACTTTGAGTGCTGAGGAAGTGACCCAGTATACGCTGGTCAAGGACACCCTCCTGCGGCGATACGCTGTAACTCCTGACACGTATCGCCGAAAATTTCGTAGCACGAAAAACAAGCCCAATGATACGCATATGGAATGGGCGCACCGAATGAGAAGGGCAGCTAACCACTGGATGAACGGGAGCAAAGCCGTTACCGCTGAGGAAATTTTGCAATTATTCCTGTTGGAACACTTTTATAACGGCATAGAGCAACAGGGAAAGGAATAGCTGCGAGACAGATGACCTGCTACCTTAGAAGAAGCGGCCAAGTTGCCCGACGAACATTATGATTCCCGTTTACACGAACCTACGAACTACCGAACAGCGGCACGAGTCGAACACAATGACAATTACCGTACGTCTCCTCGCACCGATTTCCGAGCTCCGGTACCTGCTGGGCCCGTACGGTACTCAGGACCACCCAGTAACAACTCCTCTGACCGTCCCCGACCAACGTGTTTCAGATGCAAACAGCCAGGGAATCTCATGGCAAGCTGCCCTCTCAACACACATGAGACCCTCCGGAATTATAACTATCCTCCCAGGTCATTTCATCCTGCCAGGGCACTCTGTGTTAACCAAGAGGCCCCTATGGAGGAATATTTGGGACCGCTACACGAAGCTGATCCTGTATATGCCGCTTCAGATAATCGCCAACACCACCGGCCGAAGGTATGGCTCGAGGGTCGCCCTACCGAGGTGCTACCATTACGCTGGTCCACAGCCATTTGGTGCCGGAACATAAACGATCGGGACAGACTGTGGCTGTTAGAGTGGCGGGGGAGATGTCTATAAGATTCCTACCGCTAAAGTACATCTTGATTGGGGAGCGGGGAAAGGGGCAGTGAACGTGGGCA
The DNA here is from genome assembly GCF_036172605.1 of Pelobates fuscus. Taxonomy (NCBI): domain Eukaryota; kingdom Metazoa; phylum Chordata; class Amphibia; order Anura; family Pelobatidae; genus Pelobates; species Pelobates fuscus. The sequence continues at coordinate 425,776,921 of NC_086319.1, forward strand.
TAATGGATAATTTGCCTGCGGAAGTATTACTGAGCAACAATTTGGGCCCCATGACTTCTGCCTATGCTCCAGCATTCAACAATGAAGTGAATCCAGTGACTACTCGAGCACAAGCCCAGACGCAGCGAGAACCCTCACCAGTGCGGGAGACACAGGTAAGACTTACCCTGACCTGGACCGACCCTTTAGGTCCCATCCCCTGGGACACCCTAGCTACTTTTGAGACCGAGTCTAAGTCCGACCCGACCTTGCAAAAATACAGAGAAAGGGCAGAGACCGGAGGGGGCGGGCTAGATAATGAAACATTCTTATGGGAAAAAGGGAAGCTGTATCGCTTGACTGAGAAAAAGGGACAGCATAGACGACAGCTGGTAGTGCCCCACAAATACCGCCAAGAGATACTGAAGGTAGGAGACAACATTCCGTTAGCAGGTCACCTAGCTGTGACCCGCACCCTACACCGCATAACCCACACGTTTTTTTGGCATGGGGTACACGCTGATGTCCGAACCTATTGTAATACATGCGATGTGTGTCAGCGAGTAGGGAGGAGAGGCGACCTCCCTAAGGCACACCTGGTGAATATGCCCATTGTAGAGGAGCCATTCAGCAGGGTTGCCATAGACTTAGTAGGGCCACTGGCTACCCCTAGTCCCTCCGGTAAGCGATACATTCTTACCATAGTGGACTACGCTACCAGGTACCCAGAGGCTGTAGCCCTATCTAACATTCAAGCGGATACGGTAGCTAATGCGCTGGTTCAGGTGTTCTCTCGGGTAGGATTCCCAAAAGAAATCCTGTCTGACCGAGGCACACAGTTTACAGCCGACTTAACACAGCAGCTCTGGCAGGTCTGCCAGATAAAGTCCCTCCTAAGCTCCCCCTATCACCCACAGACGAATGGGCTTTGTGAGAGGTTCAACGGGACCCTCAAACAAATGCTCAAAACGTTCACCCAGGAGTACAGAGACTGGGAACGTTTTCTGACGCACCTCCTATTTGCTTATCGGGAGGCGCCCCAGGAAACGACAGTCTCCATCTCTCCCTTCGAGTTGCTATACGGACGCAAGGTACGGGGACCCCTAAACCTGATCCGAGAGCACTGGGAGGGAGAGATGGAGACTGACGGTGTCCCCATTGTACCGTTTGTGCTGGAACTCCGGGACCGAATGGAGCAATTAGCCAAATCCGTTCAGGCTAACCTCCAGTCGGCCCAGAAGAGACAGAAGGTATGGTACGATCGGGGGGGGGGGGGAGGGGGGGCAGAAGATAATCTTTACCATAGGGCAAAAGGTATTAGTACTTAAGCCGTTTAAGACCGACAAACTACAAGCCTCCTGGCAGGGCTCCTACCAAGTAGTAGAGAAGAGGGGAGACACCACTTACGTGATAACTTCCACCATTCACCACTTACGTGATAACTTCCACCATTCCACAACAACAATCTTAGAAAAATGTCCCATGTAAATATGCTCAACGAATACTTCGAGCCACCTGCGAACGTGACAGCGGTATGCTGTCCCTCCCACGAAGATCCAGACAGCCTACCCATACCAGACATATTAGAAAAGAGAACCCACGCAGACATAGTGACTCAGGTCAAAATAGGGGACCGACTTAGCCCCACTGAAAGGGAGCAGCTTAACCAGCTACTTCAAGCCAAAAGCCCCACTTTTTCCCAGAAACCTGGATACACTACCTTTACCACCCACCAGGTGGATACCCCGGGATAAACCCCCTTATGGCAGGCACCTTACCGAATCCCAGAGGCAGTTCGGACAGAAATGAAGAAGGAGATCGATGAGATGCTCCAACTATGGGTCGTGAGTCTTCCGATAGCCCATGGACCCAAGAAAGATGGGACTACCCGGTTTTCTGTGGACTATCGGAAACTCAATGAGAAAACTGTGACAGACGCTTACCCTATGCCCAGAGTAGACGAGCTACTTGATCGAAAAGCCAGGGGAAACTATCTAACCACTATTGACCTCTGCAAGAGTTATTGGCAAATTCCCCTGGCCCAGGAGGCTATCCCCAAGTCGGCATTCGTCACCCCGTTCGGTTTATACCATTTTAAGGTAATGCCGTTCGGTATGAAGAATGCCCCAGCTACATTCCAGCGCTTGGTGGATAGGCTCCTGGATGGCTTCCAGAGTTTTGCTTGCGCATATCTGGACGACATAGCAATTCACAGTGAGTCCTGGGAGGACCACTTGGCTCATGTGGGAATGGTTCTGGATCAGATTCGGGCCACCAGCCTGACCCTGAAGTCAGAAAAATGCCACTTTGGGATGGCCGAGGTACAGTACCTGGGTCACAGGGTGGGGTGTAGGAAACAGCGACCAGAGCCGGCTAAGATAGAAGCCGTCGCCAACTGGCCCAGTTCCACCACTAAAACCCAGGTCCTAGCCTTCCTGGGCACTGCAGGGTACTGCAGACGGTTCGTACCGGACTACAGCACACTTGCCAAACCATTGACTGACCTGACCAAGAAAAACTTACCCAGACAGATCTTGTGGTCTCCCCACTGTGAAACGGCTTTTCAGGCTCTCAAACATGCACTTGTTAACGCTCCTGTCTTGGCGGCCCCAGCCCTTAACAAACGTTTTATTGTCCATACAGACGCTTCCATGTTTGGGCTGGGAGCTGTCCTCAGCCAAGTAGGCGAAGACGGAGGAGAGCACCCGGTTGCCTACATCAGCCGTAAGCTCCTGCCACGCGAAGTCAGCTATGCCACAGTAGAAAAGGAGTGTTTGGCTCTGGTGTGGGCACTAAAGAAACTGACTCCATATTTGTATGGACAAGAGTTCACTCTGGTTACAGACCATAACCCGTTGGTGTGGCTAAACCGGGTCTCTGGGGATAATGGCAGACTTTTACGGTGGAGTTTGTCACTGCAACCTTTTAACTTCACCATTACCTACAGACCTGGAAAACAGAATGGCAACGCCGACGGGTTGTCCAGACAAACAGACCTCAGCCCAGCATAACCATCAGTCTGGTCAACCTTAGTCTGCCCCGAAAAGGGGTCAGACGGTGTCTGCCAGAGTGTTCCACAAAAAGGGAGCACTGTTACAAACCCGTTACAGACAAGCATTATGTTGTTTCTTTGCTATAATATTGCTTCGTACTTGAATCCTGTACCCAACTCACGAACGGATTACTTACACCGATTCGTTAAATGAATAACGGACCACCCGGTCCCTGGCGTATGCCGCCACTTAACCCTTTCAAACAACCGAACGACCGACCACCCTGCGAGGGGAGTGTGTTACCACTTGATTGCCCAGAGAGTTGCGGTCTGCGGTTAACCGCAGGTTAATTGACGGCCTCCGGGCATTCTCGTTCGTGCCTTATTTCCCGATAGTCTAACTACCGAAAGGGTCACGAACGGGGACAACCTACAGCCTGCCGTGTGGCCTCAATTAGAATGTTGAGTGTTGCGGTTAACCGCAGGTTAAGTACCCCCTTCACGGCGGTCTACGTTCGTCTCCCGAACAGCTGAAACATCCAGCCAGAGAGCAGGGATTCGTGCACAACTCTGGCCGTTACTCGTTCCACGAGTTTGATGCCGAGGTCCCGCTTCCTATTGACTCACTCAAAAACATGGCCGCCATCTCAAGCTCGGGACCAAATATGCGAACGGACTTTGTAACGAAGAAACCAAGCATATGGTTCGTGGGTTTGAGGTGCTCTTCCGTGAACTATTGCATCCGGACCTGGGCTACAGAATGAATGGTGGAAGTCCCGAATTATAGCTGAAAATGTTGAAGTTATATATTTTTAACCTGTTTTTTATGTGTAATAAAAACGTGGTATTTTGGGCGCTTGGAGATAATGGTATTGTCATAGCCGTTGGATTCATTATCTCCAAGCTGGGCGGTAACAATTTCAAATGATGCATTTTATTCTTATTGGTTGATCCCTTGTATTATTCCTGTATCCCATCAGGTCCAGAGGGGGCTGTCCCTGGACCTGAGATTTTGCATAAATACCGATCCCTGTGTGCCATTAAAGCCAGTTCTTGTTTGACCTTCAAATCGCAGCCTCGACTCGTTTTGTGGGGAAAAGAGTATCCTAGCTGTACAATAGCTAGTAGGATTGTTCTACATTTGCAGGATTCTTCTGGTCGTCTAGCTGAAGCGGCTTCTCTCTCTCTCCAAACCAGGATCCAGATCATCCAAGCGGTCCAGCTTCCAGCTTGCCTGGGGTAACCGTAACACTGACCCTTCCTGCTCCTTGCTTACCCTTCCTGCTCCGTTCTGCCCCTTCCTGCTCCTTGCTGCCCCTTCCTGCTCCTTGCTGACCCCTCCTGCTCCTTGCTGCCCCTCCCACTCTTCCTATTCCTTGCTGATCCTTCCTGCACCTTGCAGACCCTTCCTGCTCCTTGCTGACCCATCCTGCTCCTTGCTGACCCTTCCTGCTCCATGCTGATCCTTTCTGCTTCTTGCTGACCTTCCTGCTCCTTGCTGCCCCTGACTACTCCTTGCTGACCCCTCCTACTCCTTGCTGACCCCTTCTACTCCTTGCAGACCCTTCCTGCTCCTTGCAGACCCTTCCTGCTCCTTGCTGACCCTTCCTGCTCCTTGCTGTCTCTTCCTACTCCTTGCAGACCCCTCCTGCCCCTTGCAGACCCCTCCTGCTCCTTGCTGACCCTTCCTGCACCTTGCTGAACCTTCCTGTCCCATGCAGACCCCTCCTGCTCTTTGCTGACCCTTCCTGCTCCTTGCTGAACCTTCATGCTCCTTACTGACCCCTCCTGCTCCTTGCTGTCCCTTCCACTCTTCCTATTCCTTGCTGATCCCTCCTGCCCCTTGCAGACCCTTCCTGTTCCTTGCAGACCCCTCCTGCTCCTTGCTGACCCTTTATGCTCCTTGAAGACCCTTCCTACTCCTTGCTGACCCATCCTGCTCCTTGCTGACCCTTCCTGCTCCTTGCTTACCCTTCCTGCTCCTTTCTGCCACTTCCTGCTCCTTGCTGCCCCTTCCTGCTCCTTGCTGACCACTCCTGCCCCTTGAAGACCCCTCCTGCTCCTTGCTGCCACTTTCTGCTCCTTGCTGACCCTTTCTGCTCCTTGCTGACCCTTTCTGCTCCTTGCTGACCCTTCCTACTCCTTGCTGACCCATCCTGCTCCTTGCTGGCCCTTCCTGCTCCTTGCTTACCCTTCCTGCTCCTTTCTGCCCCGTCCTGCTCCCTGCTGCCCCTTCCTGCTCTTTGCTGACCCCTCCTGCCCCTTGAAGACCCCTCCTCCTTCCTGCCCCTTCCTTCCCCTTCCTGATCCTTGCTGCCCCTTCCTGCTCCTTGCTGCCCCTTCCTGCTCCTTGCTGACCCCTCCTGCTCCTTGCTGACCCCTCCTGCTCCTTGCTGCCCCTTCCACTCTTCCTATTCCTTGCTGATCCTTCCTGCACCTTGCAGACCCTTCCTACTCCTTGCTGACCCATCCTGCTCCTTGCTGACCCATCCTGCTCCATGCTGATCCTTTCTGCTTCTTGCTGACCTTCCTGCTCCTTGCTGCCCCTGACTACTCCTTGCTGCCCCTGACTACTCCTTGCTGACCCCTCCTACTCCTTGCAGACCCTTCCTGCTCCTTGCAGACCCTTCCTGCTCCTTGCAGACCCTTCCTGCTCCTTGCTGTCTCTTCCTACTCCTTGCTGACCCCTCCTGCCCCTTGCAGACCCCTCCTGCTCCTTGCTGACCCTTCCTGCACCTTGCTGAACCTTCCAGTCCCATGCAGACCCTTCCTGCTCTTTGCCTACCCTTCCTGCTCCTTGCTGAACCTTCCTGCTCCTTACTGACCCCCTCCTGCTCCTTGCTGTCCCTTCCACTCTTCCTATTCCTTGCTGATCCCTCCTGCTCCTTGCTGACCCTTTATGCTCCTTGCTGACCCTTCCTGCTCATTGCTTACCCTTCCTGCTCCTTTCTGCCACTCCCTGCTCCTTGCTGCCCCTTCCTGCTCCTTGCTGACACTTCCTGCTCCTTGCTGACCCCTCCTGCCCCTTGAAGACCCCTCCTGCTCCTTGCTGCCACTTTCTGCTCCTTGCTGACCCTTTCTGCTCCTTGCTGACCCTTTATGCTCCTTGCTTACCCTTCCTGCTCCTTTCTGCCCAGTCCTGCTCCCTGCTGCCCCTTCCTGCTCCTTGCTGACCCCTCCTGCCCCTTGAAGACCCCTCCTCCTTCCTGCCCCTTCCTTCCCCTTCCTGATCCTTGCTGCCCCTTCCTGCTCCTTGCTGACCCCTCCTGCTCCTTGCTGCCCCTTCCTCTCTTCCTATTCCTTACTGATCCCTCCTGCCCCTTGCAGACCCTTCCTGCTCCTTGCTGACCCTTTCTGCTCCTTTCTGCCTCTTCCTGCTCCTTGCTGCCCCTTCCTGCTCCTTGCTGACCCCTCCTGCTCCTTGCTGACCCCTCCTGCTCCTTGCAGACCCTTCCTGCTCCTTTCTGCCCCTTCCTGCTCCCTGCTGCCCCTTCCTGCTCCTTGCTGACCCCTCCTGCCCCTTGAAGACCCCTCCTGCTCCTTGCTGACCCTTCCTGCTCCTTTCTACCCCTTCCTGACCCTTGCTGCCCCTTCCTGTTCCTTGCTGACCCCTCCTGCTCCTTGCTGACCCTTCCTCTCTTCCTATTCCTTGATGATCCCTCCTGCCCCTTGCTGACCTCTCCTACTCCTTGCTGACCCCTCCTGTCCCTTGCAGACCCCTCCTGCTCCTTGCTGACCCCTCCTGCTCCTTGCTGACCCTTCATTCTCCTTGCTGACCCTTCATTCTCCTTGCTGACCCTTCCTGCTCCATTCTGCCCCTTCCTGCTCCTTGCAGACCCTTCCTGCTCCTTTCTGCCCCTTCCTGCTCCCTGCTGCCCCTTCCTGCTCCTTGCTGACCCCTCCTGCCCCTTGAAGACCCCTCCTGCTCCTTGCTGACCCTTCCAGTCCCATGCAGACCCTTCCTGCTCTTTGCTGACCCTTCCTGCTCCTTGCTGAACCTTCATGCTCCTTACTGACCCCTCCTGCTCCTTGCTGTCCCTTCCACTCTTCCTATTCCTTGCTGATCCCTCCTGCCCCTTGCAGACCCTTCCTGCACCTTGCAGACCCTTCCTGCTCCTTGCTGACCCATCCTGCTCCTTGCTGACCCTTCCTGCTCCATGCTGATCCTTTCTGCTTCTTGCTGACCTTCCTGCTCCTTGCTGCCCCTGACTACTCCTTGCTGACCCCTCCTACTCCTTGCTGACCCCTTCTACTCCTTGCAGACCCTTCCTGCTCCTTGCAGACCCTTCCTGCTCCTTGCTGACCCTTCCTGCTCCTTGCTGTCTCTTCCTACTCCTTGCAGACCCCTCCTGCCCCTTGCAGACCCCTCCTGCTCCTTGCTGACCCTTCCTGCACCTTGCTGAACCTTCCTGTCCCATGCAGACCCCTCCTGCTCTTTGCTGACCCTTCCTGCTCCTTGCTGAACCTTCATGCTCCTTACTGACCCCTCCTGCTCCTTGCTGTCCCTTCCACTCTTCCTATTCCTTGCTGATCCCTCCTGCCCCTTGCAGACCCTTCCTGTTCCTTGCAGACCCCTCCTGCTCCTTGCTGACCCTTTATGCTCCTTGAAGACCCTTCCTACTCCTTGCTGACCCATCCTGCTCCTTGCTGACCCTTCCTGCTCCTTGCTTACCCTTCCTGCTCCTTTCTGCCACTTCCTGCTCCTTGCTGCCCCTTCCTGCTCCTTGCTGACCACTCCTGCCCCTTGAAGACCCCTCCTGCTCCTTGCTGCCACTTTCTGCTCCTTGCTGACCCTTTCTGCTCCTTGCTGACCCTTTCTGCTCCTTGCTGACCCTTCCTACTCCTTGCTGACCCATCCTGCTCCTTGCTGGCCCTTCCTGCTCCTTGCTTACCCTTCCTGCTCCTTTCTGCCCCGTCCTGCTCCCTGCTGCCCCTTCCTGCTCTTTGCTGACCCCTCCTGCCCCTTGAAGACCCCTCCTCCTTCCTGCCCCTTCCTTCCCCTTCCTGATCCTTGCTGCCCCTTCCTGCTCCTTGCTGCCCCTTCCTGCTCCTTGCTGACCCCTCCTGCTCCTTGCTGACCCCTCCTGCTCCTTGCTGCCCCTTCCACTCTTCCTATTCCTTGCTGATCCTTCCTGCACCTTGCAGACCCTTCCTACTCCTTGCTGACCCATCCTGCTCCTTGCTGACCCATCCTGCTCCATGCTGATCCTTTCTGCTTCTTGCTGACCTTCCTGCTCCTTGCTGCCCCTGACTACTCCTTGCTGCCCCTGACTACTCCTTGCTGACCCCTCCTACTCCTTGCAGACCCTTCCTGCTCCTTGCAGACCCTTCCTGCTCCTTGCAGACCCTTCCTGCTCCTTGCTGTCTCTTCCTACTCCTTGCTGACCCCTCCTGCCCCTTGCAGACCCCTCCTGCTCCTTGCTGACCCTTCCTGCACCTTGCTGAACCTTCCAGTCCCATGCAGACCCTTCCTGCTCTTTGCCTACCCTTCCTGCTCCTTGCTGAACCTTCCTGCTCCTTACTGACCCCCTCCTGCTCCTTGCTGTCCCTTCCACTCTTCCTATTCCTTGCTGATCCCTCCTGCTCCTTGCTGACCCTTTATGCTCCTTGCTGACCCTTCCTGCTCATTGCTTACCCTTCCTGCTCCTTTCTGCCACTCCCTGCTCCTTGCTGCCCCTTCCTGCTCCTTGCTGACACTTCCTGCTCCTTGCTGACCCCTCCTGCCCCTTGAAGACCCCTCCTGCTCCTTGCTGCCACTTTCTGCTCCTTGCTGACCCTTTCTGCTCCTTGCTGACCCTTTATGCTCCTTGCTTACCCTTCCTGCTCCTTTCTGCCCAGTCCTGCTCCCTGCTGCCCCTTCCTGCTCCTTGCTGACCCCTCCTGCCCCTTGAAGACCCCTCCTCCTTCCTGCCCCTTCCTTCCCCTTCCTGATCCTTGCTGCCCCTTCCTGCTCCTTGCTGACCCCTCCTGCTCCTTGCTGCCCCTTCCTCTCTTCCTATTCCTTACTGATCCCTCCTGCCCCTTGCAGACCCTTCCTGCTCCTTGCTGACCCTTTCTGCTCCTTTCTGCCTCTTCCTGCTCCTTGCTGCCCCTTCCTGCTCCTTGCTGACCCCTCCTGCTCCTTGCTGACCCCTCCTGCTCCTTGCAGACCCTTCCTGCTCCTTTCTGCCCCTTCCTGCTCCCTGCTGCCCCTTCCTGACCCTTGCTGCCCCTTCCTGTTCCTTGCTGACCCCTCCTGCTCCTTGCTGACCCTTCCTCTCTTCCTATTCCTTGATGATCCCTCCTGCCCCTTGCTGACCTCTCCTACTCCTTGCTGACCCCTCCTGTCCCTTGCAGACCCCTCCTGCTCCTTGCTGACCCCTCCTGCTCCTTGCTGACCCTTCATTCTCCTTGCTGACCCTTCATTCTCCTTGCTGACCCTTCCTGCTCCATTCTGCCCCTTCCTGCTCCTTGCAGACCCTTCCTGCTCCTTTCTGCCCCTTCCTGCTCCCTGCTGCCCCTTCCTGCTCCTTGCTGACCCCTCCTGCCCCTTGAAGACCCCTCCTGCTCCTTGCTGACCCTTCCAGTCCCATGCAGACCCTTCCTGCTCTTTGCTGACCCTTCCTGCTCCTTGCTGAACCTTCATGCTCCTTACTGACCCCTCCTGCTCCTTGCTGTCCCTTCCACTCTTCCTATTCCTTGCTGATCCCTCCTGCCCCTTGCAGACCCTTCCTGTTCCTTGCAGACCCCTCCTGCTCCTTGCTGACCCTTTATGCTCCTTGCTGACCCTTCCTGCTCATTGCTTACCCTTCCTGCTCCTTTCTGCCACTCCCTGCTCCTTGCTGCCCCTTCCTGCTCCTTGCTGACACTTCCTGCTCCTTGCTGACCCCTCCTGCCCCTTGAAGACCCCTCCTGCTCCTTGCTGCCACTTTCTGCTCCTTGCTGACCCTTTCTGCTCCTTGCTGACCCTTTCTGCTCCTTGCTGACCCTTTATGCTCCTTGCTTACCCTTCCTGCTCCTTTCTGCCCAGTCCTGCTCCCTGCTGCCCCTTCCTGCTCCTTGCTGACCCCTCCTGCCCCTTGAAGACCCCTCCTCCTTCCTGCCCCTTCCTTCCCCTTCCTGATCCTTGCTGCCCCTTCCTGCTCCTTGCTGACCCCTCCTGCTCCTTGCTGCCCCTTCCTCTCTTCCTATTCCTTACTGATCCCTCCTGCCCCTTGCAGACCCTTCCTGCTCCTTGCTGACCCTTTCTGCTCCTTGCTGCCCCTTCCTGCTCCTTGCTGACCCCTCCTGCTCCTTGCTGACCCCTCCTGCTCCTTGCTTACCCTTCCTGCTCCTTTCTGCCACTCCCTGCTCCTTGCTGCCCCTTCCTGCTCCTTGCTGACACTTCCTGCTCCTTGCTGACCCCTCCTGCCCCTTGAAGACCCCTCCTGCTCCTTGCTGCCACTTTCTGCTCCTTGCTGACCCTTTCTGCTCCTTGCTGACCCTTTATGCTCCTTGCTTACCCTTCCTGCTCCTTTCTGCCCAGTCCTGCTCCCTGCTGCCCCTTCCTGCTCCTTGCTGACCCCTCCTGCCCCTTGAAGACCCCTCCTCCTTCCTGCCCCTTCCTTCCCCTTCCTGATCCTTGCTGCCCCTTCCTGCTCCTTGCTGACCCCTCCTGCTCCTTGCTGCCCCTTCCTCTCTTCCTATTCCTTACTGATCCCTCCTGCCCCTTGCAGACCCTTCCTGCTCCTTGCTGACCCTTTCTGCTCCTTGCTGCCCCTTCCTGCTCCTTGCTGACCCCTCCTGCTCTTTGCTGACCCCTCCTGCTCCTTGCAGACCCTTCCTGCTCCTTTCTGCCCCTTCCTGCTCCCTGCTGCCCCTTCCTGCTCCTTGCTGACCCCTCCTGCCCCTTGAAGACCCCTCCTGCTCCTTGCTGACCCTTCCTGCTCCTTTCTACCCCTTCCTGACCCTTGCTGCCCCTTCCTCTCTTCCTATTCCTTGATGATCCCTCCTGCCCCTTGCTGACCTCTCCTACTCCTTGCTGACCCCTCCTGTCCCTTGCAGACCCCTCCTGCTCCTTGCTGACCCCTCCTGCTCCTTGCTGACCCTTCATTCTCCTTGCTGACCCTTCATTCTCCTTGCTGACCCTTCCTGCTCCATTCTGCCCCTTCCTGCTCCTTGCAGACCCTTCCTGCTCCTTTCTGCCCCTTCCTGCTCCCTGCTGCCCCTTCCTGCTCCTTGCTGACCCCTCCTGCCCCTTGAAGACCCCTCCTGCTCCTTGCTGACCCTTCCTGCTCCTTTCTACCCCTTCCTGACCCTTGCTGCCCCTTCCTGTTCCTTGCTGACCCCTCCTGCTCCTTGCTGACCCTTCCTCTCTTCCTATTCCTTGATGATCCCTCCTGCCCCTTGCTGACCTCTCCTACTCCTTGCTGACCCCTCCTGTCCCTTGCAGACCCCTCCTGCTCCTTGCTGACCCCTCCTGCTCCTTGCTGACCCCTCCTGCTCCTTGCTGACCCTTCATTCTCCTTGCTGACCCTTCATTCTCCTTGCTGACCCTTCATTCTCCTTGCTGACCCTTCCTGCTCCATGCTGCCCCTTCCTGCTCCACAGATATGGCAATGCCTTTACCAATTATTTTTAATTTTAATAACAAAAGCAACAATGTAAAAAAGATCATAAGGAAGCATTGGCATCTGTTAAAACAAGATGAAACATTAAATAAAATTATACCTGAACGTCCAAATGTTATTTTTAGGGGAGCACAAAATTTCAAATCTATTTTAACCAATAATTTTACTAGAGAAACCAAAAAGGCCCCCTTTGTATCTTTCTTTCCACAAATTAAAGGTTTTTGTAAGTGCAAAATGTGTATATTATGCAGAACTACCAATCCTGACGTCCCTCATAAAGTCACCGAATTTGTATCAAATAAGACAAACAAGGTTTATAAAATAAATGATTTTATTAATTGTTCCACAAAAAATGTTATATATCTGCTTGAATGCCCTTGTGGCCTCCAATATGTTGGAATGACCACAAGGTGCTTAAAGACACGCTTAAGTGAGCACTGCAGAAACATTAAAAATGGATACCAGAATCATTCTGTATCCAAACACTTTATTACACATAATAAAGATCCAAAAATGCTAAAATGTATTGGTATAACAAAATGTGTTGTTCCATGGAGGGGCGGAAATATTAAGAATATTTTAGGCAGAAAAGAAATGGAGTGGGTTTATAGACTCCAAACCCTTGCCCCACACGGTCTTAATGTTGATTTTGATCTGTTCAACTTTTTATAATATTTTTTATTTCTCTGTATATGCTTCTGCTTATTTTTATTCCACTGCCTCTTTGTTATTTATTTTTTTACATTTTGGGGCTGCTGTTGCTTTAAGACATTGGTTTTCATGCACTGTTCTTATGTCTGCTTTTATATTGTTATACCATCATGTCTGGTCACACTGTTTAAGTGGATCAGACATGATGTGTATTTTCCTTTTACATGTTTTTACTACATGCTTCTTTATCTAGCCTTTTCTGTCCGGCCAGCCGCAGTTCTGTGCGTGCCGACCGGCTGTTTATTTTCATTGCCATGACGACCGCTGTCATCAGCCGCGTCACTCAATCCACGCCCCTCCTATACCGACGGCCGCAGCTTCGTGCGAGCCGTCGCTTTTCCCCTTCACGTCAGCCGCATATTCTATGCGTGCTGACGTGATGCAGCCCATGCCTCCCTCCTATCTGTAGTCTTGTTGAGACGCTGGCGGCTGCGCAGTGCTCGCCGGCGTCTCACTACATTTCCCACAATCCCCCTGCTTTGTTTATGCCGGTCATGTGACCGAGCTTCATTATATTGTTTTTATCGCATTACACGCTCGTTTTTTATATACATTTGTACAATCATGTTGCCATTATGCTTTTTTATGCTAACATATTGTTCTTATATAATTTTTAATATGGTTTTATATTATCATTTGAATCCTTTGCTGTGATTGGTTAGCCCAATTTTCTGCGCCAATTTCAAAGTACTGTGTTTGTTATTTAAAATTTTGCCAGGTATCAGGTTCTTTCCCCATATTGATAACGCCGTATTGGCGAAACGCGTTTATGGTTATAATATTGTGTATTTTTAATATTAAAGTATATTTTATCACTTTTTATTGTATTTTTTATATATATTTATTACTTCCTTACCTGGCATTTTATCATCACTTCGGACTCCAAGAAATCCTAGGTGGGGATAATACCACCAACGCTATTTTAAAGGAGCAGTGTACCTGCTCCCCCATTTGCCATACAAAGGACGGAGAAAACACACTAAAGACGGAGGACACCTACTGCATATCCCATAAGCGGGGATCCAAACCGCTGCACGCCCTCTACACCAGAGCAGGCTTTTGCTCTTTCAAATGTGAGTTTGCATTCAAGAGTTTTATCCATTTTTTTCCCCTCTAATTTTTAACAATACTACACTATCTGGCTTCCTTTATATACCCTTTGTCTCTTACATATGAGTGGATTCATAAGGAAGAACCAAACAAGGATAACTATTGCGGACTGAACATTGCTGTACCAGACGACCACATCAGATCGATTTAGATAAGACTTTCTATTTTTATTTTTATATTCGGACTATCTGTTCATTATTTTATTTATTTTGTATTAGGCGCAGCTCTTATTTCTATTTGTTTTTATTGTGTTACTTTTAAGGGTCTTTGAGGGATTCCCTTATAGAGTTGCTGCCTCCTGTGTTATCCAGCGCTTACTCATTTTTCTGTTTTTACCTTCCTGCTCCTTGCTGACCCTTCCTGCTCCTTGCTGACCCTTCCTGCTCCTTGCTGACCCTTCCTGCTCCTTGCTGACCCTTCCTGCTCCTTGCTGACCCCTCCTCCCCTTGAAGACCCCTCTTGCTCCTTGCTGACCATTCCTGCTCCTTTTTGCCCCTTCCTGTTTGTCAGGGCCGAACCTGAGTTGGGAGTCTGTAGCGCAGATATGTTGCTCACCCTTGCAGATAGCCACAGGCCAAGGTGGTCAGGTAAGAATTCACCTAGCCTGTGGGTCTGTGCACGGGGGCTGTGCAGGATGCAGTACCAATACGCAGGACAGGCAAGGACTGAACCAGCAGCAATGTCGAGGGATAGCCAAGGTCAAAGGATGCCAGAGGTCAGGAACAATGAGGAGTAGCCGAAGTCAAGGGATGCCAGAGGTCAGAATAAACGAGTCAGAAGCCAGGGTCAAAACACGAAGCAGATGAAACAGGAACACTGGTACGAAACAGGATCAAAGACTTGACACTGAGCACAGGGCGAGGCTGGGTTTAAATACCCTGCTGATGACCGATCAGAGTCAGGTGAGACACAGACAAGTCAAGGTGCAGCCCCCGGTGTAGTAGCCATGCCAGGATGAACAGGACCGGAATCAGTAGTCTCTGTATAAAGCTGCTGTGGCTCAGAGGCAGAAAGCAGGACTAGGACTGAGAAGTTCCCTGGTTCAAGTCCCCTGTTGGGAACTCCAGGAGCGACCACGTCTGGCTGGCTGTCTAACTGGTGAGAACCGTGACACTGCTCCTTGCTGACCCCTCCTGCTCCTTTCTGCCCCTGGATTACCTTGCTTGCTGTGACTATTGTTCTATGGGATTTTATTACTTGTTCCTGAGCCTCACTGGGATCTTTAGTGGAGTTAACGTGTGAAAGACCAGCTCTCCGCTACAATACATATACACACACACACACACACACACACACACATATATATACACTTTTATTTCCTATATATAAATAATTAAATAATTTTATAATATATTATTAGATATATATCAAAGTACACTTATAATGAAATCATATTTATTTATTTATTATTGCCATTTATATAGCGCCAACAGATTCCGTAGCGCTTTACAATATTATGAGAGGGGGATTTAACTATAAATAGGACAATTGCAAGAAATCTTACAGGAACAATAGGTTGAAGAGGACCCTGCTCAAACGAGCTTACAGACTATAGGAGATGGGGTGTAAAACACGTTAGGACAGGAATTTGCAGTCAAATAAGGTGGACTTCCCTTTAGGAGAGGGCAAGAGACAGGTATGTGAGGTAGAGGTTAGTCTTGGAGGCCATAAGCTTTCCTAAAGAGATGGGTTTAAGGCACTTCTTAAAAGATGCAAGACTAGGGGAGAGTCTGATGGTGGTAGGCAGGCTATTCCATAGGAAGGGAGCTGCCCGCGAGAAGTCCTGCAAGCGCGAGTTGGCCGTACGAGTGAGGACAACAGACAGGAGGTGGTCACGGGCAGAGCGGAGAGACCGAGAAGGGGCATACCTATGGATCTGTGAGGAGATATGAGGGGCTAAAGTTGTTCAGAGCTTTATAGGTGTGAGTTAGTACCTTGAATTGACTCCTATAGCATACAGGAAGCCAATGTAAGGACTGGCAGAGGGGTGAGGTGTGAGAGAAACGACTAGAGAGGAAAATCAGTCTAGCAGCAGCGTTCATTATGGACTGTAGGGGTGCAGTACGGCTTTTGGGAAGACCAATCAGGAGAGGGTTACAGTAATCCATGCGGGAAATTACTAGAGCATGGACAAGCTCCTTGGTAGTATCTGGTGCAAGAAAGGGGCGGATGCGGGCTATGTTTTTAAGATGGAATCTACAGGATTTGGCAACATGCTGGATGTGAGGCTCAAAGGTGAGACCAGAGTCAAGTATGACGCCAAGATAGCGCGCTTGCAAGGATGGACTGATGTTGGTACCACAAACTTGAAGGGAGAGCGAAAGAGGAGGATCAATATTAGGAGGAGGAAAGACAAGGAGCTCAGTTTTTGAGAGATTGAGTTTCAGAAAGCGGGAGGATATCCAGTCAGAGATGGAAGAAAGGCAAGCAGTGACACGTTGCAGGACGGCAGGGGAGAGGTCCGGGGAGGAGAGATATAGCTGGGTGTCATCAGCGTACAGGTGGTAGTGGAATCCAAAAGAGGTAATAAGTTTGCCAAGAGAGGCAGTATAAAGAGAAAATAGAAGGGGACCAAGGACGGAGCCTTGGGGGACTCCAACCGAGACAGGACGAGGGGAGGAGGTATCATTAGAAAAGGAGACACTGAATGAGCGTTGGGAGAGATAAGAGGAAAACCACGAGAGGACAGAGTCACAGAGACCAAGCGATTGAAGAGTTTGAAGAAGGAGAGCATGATCAACGGTGTCAAAGGCCGCTGAGAGGTCAAGAAGAATTAGTATGGAGTAGTGGCCTTTGGATTTAGCTGCGATTAGGTCGTTAGTAACTTTGATAAGGGCAGTCTCTGTAGAGTGCAGGGGGCGGAAGCCAGATTGAAGGGGGTCAAGGAGAGAGTTGGAATTGAGGAAATGAGACACACGGGTAAAGACAAGTCTTTCCAGAAGCTTTGAGGAAAAAGGGAGCAGGGATATGGGACGGTAGTTAGAGAGGGTGGATGGGTCGAGGGATGGTTTTTTTAGTATAGGTACTACAGTTGCATGTTTAAGGTCAGCATGGACGATGCCAGAAGAGAGCGAGCAGTTGAAGATGTGTGTTAGAGAAGGCACGAGACAAGTGGAGAGAGATCTGATGAGGTGAGATGGGACAGGATCGAGCGGGCAAGTGGTGGGGCGAGAGGAGCAAAGAAGAGCAGCCACCTCTTGGTCAGTAGCTGGGGAGAATGTCTGAAGGGTAGGAAAGGCATGATCTATGTGTGATTGAGAAACAGAAAGGCAAGGAGGGGAGAATTCTTTCCTTAGCTGTTCAATCTTGTCAGTGAAGTAACATGCAAAGTTATCAGAAGTAAGGTTAGTTTGGGGGGTGGCCACAGCAGGGCGAAGAAGAGAATTAAAGGTGTGAAAGAGACGCCTGGGGTTGTGGGAACATGAACTAATGAGAGAGGAAAAATAGGACTGTTTGGCAAGGGCAAGGGCTGCACTGTATGAACACAATATGAATCTATAATGGAGAAAGTCTGATTGGGTACGAGACTTCCTCCAGGAGCGTTCAGCACAACGGGAGCATCTTTGCAGGTAGCGTGTTGATTTAGTATGCCATGGTTGGGGGCGGGTCCTCCTCGAGGTGCTTGTTTGGAGTGGCGCTGCAGTGTTCAAGGCAGATGTAAGAGTAGAGTTATATATGGAGATGGCCTGTGAAGGACAGGAGAGGGAAGGGATGGACAGCAGTTGTGAATCAATGTCAGCTGACAACTGTTGGAGATCAAGAGAATTAAGGTCTCTCCTGAGTTGAGGGGGGTTAGGCTGATGTTGTTGGGTGAGGGGGTACGCGAGAGCAAATGATAAGAGGTGGTGATCAGAGAGAGGATATGGAGTGTTGCAGATATTAGATACTGTACATGCATAAGTGAAGATTAGGTCAAGGGTATTGCCAGCTACATGGGTAGGAGAATTTGCCCACTGCGATAGCCCGAGGGAGGAAGTAATTGAAAGTAGTTTAGTGGCTGCAGAGGTCAAAGATGGGTTTATAGGAATATTGAAGTCCCTGAGAATTAGGGATGGAATGTTAGAAGAGAGGAAATAGGGTAGCCAGGCAGCAAAGTGGTCAAGGAAGAGAAGAGGGGAACCAGGGGGGCGGTAAATAACAGCAATGTTAGCAGAGAAGGGTTTGAAAAGGCGAATTGAGTGCATTTCAAATGACGGGAAAGAGAGGGAAGGGGGGGTGGGAAGAGGTTTAAAAGAGCAGTGAGGGGAGAGGAGAAACCCTACACCACCACCTTTACATTCAGAGTTTCTTGGGTTGTGGGTAAGTTGGAGACCACCGAAGGACAAAGATGCAGGGGTGGCAGTGTCAGAGGGGGAGAGCCAGGTTTCTGTTATGGCTAGTAAATCTATTGAGCGAGAGATAAAGAAGTCATGGACAGCAGTGGATTTAGTTATATTGCAAACAGATCGTGCGTTCCAGAGATGGGTATGAGATTAGTGTGGATCCTTGGGTTAGTATAGATGCATTATATATGTATAATATATTATAAAATGATTTAATTATTTTATAATATATTACACATATATACTATAGACACTCCTCACTTATCGACCGGGTTCCCTTCCTATGACCTTGTCGTAGAACAAATCGGTCGGTAAGTGAGGAGTTAAGGGCAGGGACTTTTCATTCCCAGGGACTGGGAATGAAAAGCCCTGGGAAGAAATTCCATACCAGCCACGTAATGCATCGCGCCAGCATAGTGCGCAGATATGGAAGCGGGAAAAAAACTGAAAACTATCACTCAAACATGAAGAAAGCACTCATAGGGCTCAAAATAAAGCAGAGCATATTTATTGTAAGCATATAATCCATGTTTCAGTCCAACTACCTTGATATATTAAGAAATGTTTGGTCATTTGGATTGAAATTGTGAATGTATGCAGCAATAAAAAAAATGATGTTATCTTGCTCATTTTGAAGTAACGAGTGTTCTCTTCACTTTGGCCGACAACTGGATGATCTCCCATAGGAAAGCATTGGGAGGCTATTGCGTATGTGTGGCAAAACGCTGTGCTTCACCGCACCAATGAGCATATCCCCATGGAGATACATTGCATCATTGCATCTCTACGGGGAGCGTTCAGGACCTCCATGCAGAGAGTGTAGATGCTGAACCGTCTAAGTGACTGTCACTAGAGCTGTGCCTAGGCAGCAATGTAAACACTGCCTTTTCTATGAAAAGGTAGCATTTACAGTGCTCAGCCTACAGGGACAGGCTATAGACACCAGAACCACTAAAATCAACTGTAGTAGATCTGGTGACTAAAGTGTCCCTTAAATATCACGTCTTTCTCTCACCAGCCGACTTTGAGTTACAGGGAGAGCAGGAGACACAAGTGAAGTTTGTTTGTCTTTCTCCCTCAATCCTCTTTCACGTGTCTCTCAGCCCCAGCCCCTTTGTCTCTTTCCCAGGCCCCAACACCTATATGTGTATCTTTCCCCACAGCTCCTCTTTGTGTCTCATTCTCTCCTTCCCCACTCCCTCTGTGTGTCTCTTGTTCGTCTTCCTCAGCTCCTCTGTATGCGTCTCCTGTTCTCCTTTCCCAATCTGTCTGTCTCTTTCCCACACACCTCCGTGTGTCTTTTTTACTCCCCAGCCCCTCCATGTGTCTCATTACCTCACAGCCCTCTATGTGTCTTAGTAGCTCAAACATGTGTCCCATTACCAAGCCCTTCATGTGTCCTATTAGCCCTCTCTCCCAGTCCTCCATGTGTCCCTATAGCTCCGTCAGCCTCCCATGTGTCCCCCTCCCAACCTTTCATGTGTCTAGAGTGACCAGATTTTGAAAATATAAAAATGGGGCACCCATTAGCGATACAAAAATCGCAAAAAAAACCCCAAATCAAAACAGAGAAATACATACACACTAGAAGTCTTTAACCTCTTCTTGGCAGAAGGGGCTGCTACAGCTCATCCCCTTCCTGGTACTCAAATGAGTGTATTTTCATTTACATTTTGTAGGAGCATGATCATCAGAGCACACACATACCCTAGACCAGGGCCATCGTAACAGCATAATAGCCCACTGGGCAAACCAATGCACTGGGGCCCTGACTACGCAACCACTCAAAGGAATAAAAATATTAATTATCAATAAAATGAGGCTTATATTTATTGGTACCTCCAACAAATACAATACTTACACACACACACACAGACAGACTGCTGAATACACACACACTGCTGAATACACACAAACCGCAAAAAACACACATAGACTGCTGAATACACACATATAGAGACTGCTGAATATATACACAGGCTGCTGAATACACACATATAGAGACTGCTGAATATATGCACAGGCTGCTGAATACACACACACATACAGACTGCTGAATACACACATATAGAGGCTGCTGAATATATACACAGGCTGCTGAATACACACACACATACAGACTGCTGAATACACACATATAGAGACTGCTGAATATATACACAGACTGCTGAATACACACATATAGAGACTGCAGAATATACACACAGACTGATGAATACACGCACACAGACTGGTGAACGCGCACAGACTGCTGAATACACGCACACACACAGACTGCAGTGAGGGGTGCAGTGTGTGTAGGGGTTCAGAGGTGGGGAGAGCAGTGTGTGTAGGGGTTCTGTGTGTGTGGGGTGTGGTGTGTATTTGGAGGGGGTGCAGTGTGTGTAACGGTTTAGTGTGTGGGGGGGTACAGTGTGTGTGTGCTGTGTGTGTGGAGGGGTGCTGTGTGCGTGAAGGGGTTCTGTGTGCGAGGAAGTGTGCTGTGTGCATGGAAGTATGCTGTGCATGTGAAGGGGTGCTGTGCGTGTGAAGGGGTGCTGAGTGTGAAGGGGTGCTGAGTGTATGGGGGGCTTCTGTGTGAAAGGGTGCTGTGTGCGTGTAAGGGTGCTGTGTGTGTGAAGGGGTGCTGTGTGTGAAAGGGTGCTTAGAGTGTGAGGGGGGGGCCTGAGTGTGTGAAGGGGTGCTGAGTGTGTGGGGGTTCTGTGTGTGTGAAGGGGTGCTGCAGATCGTCGGTCCAGGGCTCCTATCGCGGACGTCCTGTCACGGACCTGTAGGCCGGTGGGGAGATAAGTTTCTCTCCCCACCGGCCCATGAAGGCACACAGCAGGGCCGGCGCTCTGATATCGCTGGCTCTGCATGGGCCGGCAGGTCTCCCCTGTCGGCCTAGGTCCATGGCTATCGCGGCCCACCGGGTATTTGCCGGTATGCCCGATGGCCAGTCCGGGCCTGCCTTGAACGGGTACAAGCCGAACGGGGTGACAAAGGCAACTTCGGAATAGTGTCCTCGGGTAGTCAAATTATTATTATTTCATTATTTATATAGCGCCATCATCTGCCAATTCCCCTTGCACAAATCAATCATGGTGAGGGACAGGCCCCGAGCCATACTATCGTTCCGAGGCATGATATAGGCGTCGGATAAAGTCTTAAATAAAAGATATAAGAGGTTTCTAGCACTTACAATGTCCAAATATGAAAGGCAGCTTTTCCCCCCAAGCCACAGTCTCTCTTGTCTGGTCATTGATGTGGAGTAGAGGAGATGAAAAATTGGGAGAAGTGCCTTGGAGGGGTCGTCAAATTCCAAGTGGCATGTAGTGGGAAAAGAGAGGAAAAATATATAGTGCAGTATGTCAAATATCCAAATTAAAGACCGGAGAAAATACAGCTACAGTGTAGGGAGCGATCTCTCGGCTCTAGACGTAGCACCAGTGCAATGCCCGCTTATGGATATAATTATGAAATATTAGTCAGACCAAATCAGGTAACCTAGACACAAGAGCAAAATAACAGTGCAATAGGATGAGTTGAGCAGTGAATGCAGTGTTTCTCCGGGTACTGTATATAACTATTTCTATTGATGAGTTGAGCAGTGAATGCAGTGTTTCTCCGGGTACTCTATGTAACTTTCTACTGATGAGTTGAGCAGTGAATGCAGTGTTTCTCCGGGTACTGTATATAACTATTTCCACTGATGAGTTGAGCAGTGAATGCAGTGGTTCTCCGGGTACTGTATATAACTATTTCTATTGATGAGTTAAGCAGTGAATGCAGTGTTTCTCCGGGTACTGTATATAACTAATTCTACTGATGAGTTGAGCAGTGAATGCAGTGTTTCTCCGGGTACTGTATATAATTATTTCTATTGATGAGTTGAGCAGTGAATGCAGTGTTTCTCTGGGTACTGTATATAACTAGTTTGACTGGTGAGTTGAGCAGTGAATGCAGTGTTTCTCCAGGTACTCTATATAACTATTTCTACTGATGAGTTGAGCAGTGAATGCAGTGGTTCTCCGGGTACTGTATATAACTATGTCTATTGATGAGTTTAGCAGTGAATGCAGTGTTTCTCCGGGTACTCTATATAACTATTTGTACTGATGAGTTGAGCAGTGAATGCAGTGTTTCTCCAGGTACTGTATATACCTATTTCTATTGATGAGTTGAGCAGTGAATGCAGTGTTTCTCCGAGTACTGTATATAACTATTTCTACTGATGAGTTGAGCAGTGAATGCAGTGGTTCTCCGGGTACTCTATATAACTATTTCTACTGATGAGTTGAGCAGTGAATGCAGTGTTTCTCCGGGTACTGTATATAACTATTTCTACTGATGAGTTGAGCAGTGAATGCAGTGTTTCTCCAGGTACTGGATATAACGATGTCTATTGATGAGTTGAGCAGTGATTCTCCAGGTACTGTATATAACTATGTCTATTGATGAGTTGAGCAGTGAATGCAGTGTTTCTCCAGGTACTGTATATAACTATTTCTACTGATGAGTTGAGCAGTGAATGCAGTGTTTCTCCGGGTACTGGATATAACGATGTCTATTGATGAGTTGAGCAGTGATTCTCCAGGTACTGTATATAACTATGTCTATTGATGAGTTGAGCAGTGAATGCAGTGTTTCTCCAGGTACTGTATATAACTATTTCTACTGATGAGTTGAGCAGTGAATGCAGTGTTTCTCCGGGTACTCTATGTAACTTTCTATTGATGAGTTGAGCAGTGAATGCAGTGTTTCTCCGGGTACTGTATATAACTAGTTCTACTGGTGACTTGAGCAGTGAATGCAGTGTTTCTCCGGGTACTGTATATAACTATTTCTACTGATGAGTTGAGCAGTGAATGCAGTGTTTCTCCGGGTACTGTATATAACTATTTCTATTGGTGAGTTGAGCAGTGAATGCAGTGTTTCTCCGGGTACTGTATATAACTAGTTCTACTGGTGACTTGATTAGTGAATGCAGTGTTTCTCCGGGTACTGTGTATAACTAATTCTACTGATGAGTTGAGCAGTGAATGCAGTGTTTCTCCGGGTACTGTGTATAACTAATTCTACTGATGAGTTGAGCAGTGAATGCAGTGTTTCTCCGGGTACTGTATATAACTAGTTCTACTGGTGACTTGAGCAGTGAATGCAGTGTTTCTCCGGGTACTGTATATAACTATTTCTATTGATGAGTTGAGCAGTGAATGCAGTGTTTCTCCGGGTACTGTATATAACTATTTCTACTGATGAGTTGAGCAGTGAATGCAGTGTTTCTCCGGGTACTGTATATAACTATTTCTACTGATGAGTTGAGCAGTGAATGCAGTGTTTCTCCGGGTACTGTATATAACTATTTCTACTGATGAGTTGAGCAGTGAATGCAGTGCTTCTCCGGGTACTGTATATAACTATTTCTATTGATGAGTTGAGCAGTGAATGCAGTGTTTCTCCGGGTACTGTATATAACTATTTCTACTGATGAGTTGAGCAGTGAATGCAGTGTTTCTCCGGGTACTGTATATAACTATTTCTACTGATGAGT
Source organism: Pelobates fuscus (assembly GCF_036172605.1). Classification (NCBI taxonomy): domain Eukaryota; kingdom Metazoa; phylum Chordata; class Amphibia; order Anura; family Pelobatidae; genus Pelobates; species Pelobates fuscus. The sequence continues at coordinate 425,800,156 of NC_086319.1, forward strand.
TGAGCAGTGAATGCAGTGTTTCTCCGGGTACTGTATATAACTATTTCTACTGATGAGTTGAGCAGTGAATGCAGTGTTTCTCCGGGTACTGTATATAACTATTTCTACTGGTGACTTGAGCAGTGAATGCAGTGTTTCTCCGGGTACTCTATGTAACTTTCTATTGATGAGTTGAGCAGTGAATGCAGTGTTTCTCCAGGTACTGTATATAACTATTTCTACTGATGAGTTGAGCAGTGAATGCAGTGTTTCTCCAGGTACTGGATATAACGATGTCTATTGATGAGTTGAGCAGTGATTCTCCAGGTACTGTATATAACTATGTCTATTGATGAGTTGAGCAGTGAATGCAGTGTTTCTCCGGGTACTGTATATAACTATTTCTACTGATGAGTGGAGCAGTGAATGCAGTGTTTCTCCGGGTACTCTATGTAACTTTCTATCGATGAGTTGAGCAGTGTTTCTCCAGGTACTGTATATAACTATTTCTACTGATGAGTTGAGCAGTGAATGCAGTTTTTCTCCAGGTACTGTATATAACTATTTCTACTGATGAGTTGAGCAGTGAATGCAGTTTTTCTCCAGGTACTGTATATAACTATTTCTACTGATGAGTTGAGCAGTGAATGCAGTGTTTCTCCAGGTACTGTATATAACTATGTCTATTGATGAGTTGAGCAGTGAATGCAGTGTTTCTCCAGGTACTGTATATAACTATTTCTACTGATGAGTTGAGCAGTGAATGCAGTGTTTCTCCAGGTACTGTATATAACTATTTCTACTGATGAGTTGAGCAGTGAATGCAGTGTTTCTCCGGGTACTGTATATAACTATTTCTACTGATGAGTTGAGCAGTGAATGCAGTGTTTCTCCGGGTACTGTATATAACTATTTCTACTGGTGACTTGAGCAGTGAATGCAGTGTTTCTCCGGGTACTCTATGTAACTTTCTATTGATGAGTTGAGCAGTGAATGCAGTGTTTCTCCAGGTACTGTATATAACTATTTCTACTGATGAGTTGAGCAGTGAATGCAGTGTTTCTCCAGGTACTGGATATAACGATGTCTATTGATGAGTTGAGCAGTGATTCTCCAGGTACTGTATATAACTATGTCTATTGATGAGTTGAGCAGTGAATGCAGTGTTTCTCCAGGTACTGTATATAACTATTTCTACTGATGAGTTGAGCAGTGAATGCAGTGTTTCTCCGGGTACTGGATATAACGATGTCTATTGATGAGTTGAGCAGTGATTCTCCAGGTACTGTATATAACTATGTCTATTGATGAGTTGAGCAGTGAATGCAGTGTTTCTCCGGGTACTGTATATAACTATTTCTACTGATGAGTGGAGCAGTGAATGCAGTGTTTCTCCGGGTACTCTATGTAACTTTCTATTGATAAATTGAGCAGTGTTTCTCCAGGTACTGTATATAACTATTTCTACTGATGAGTTGAGCAGTGAATGCAGTTTTTCTCCAGGTACTGTATATAACTATTTCTACTGATGAGTTGAGCAGTGAATGCAGTTTTTCTCCAGGTACTGTATATAACTATTTCTACTGATGAGTTGAGCAGTGAATGCAGTGTTTCTCCAGGTACTGTATATAACTATGTCTATTGATGAGTTGAGCAGTGAATGCAGTGTTTCTCCAGGTACTGTATATAACTATTTCTACTGATGAGTTGAGCAGTGAATGCAGTGTTTCTCCAGGTACTGTATATAACTATTTCTACTGATGAGTTGAGCAGTGAATGCAGTGTTTCTCCGGGTACTGTATATAACTATTTCTACTGATGAGTTGAGCAGTGAATGCAGTGTTTCTCCGGGTACTCTATGTAACTTTCTATTGATGAGTTGAGCAGTGAATGCAGTGTTTCTCCGGGTACTGTATATAATTATTTCTATTGATGAGTTGAGCAGTGAATGTAGTGTTTCTCCGGGTACTCTATGTAACTTTCTATCGATGAGTTGAGCAGTGAATGCAGTGTTTCTCCAGGTACTGTATATAACTATTTCTACTGATGAGTTGAGCAGTGAATGCAGTGTTTCTCCGGGTACTGGATATAACGATGTCTATTGATGAGTTGAGCAGTGAATGCAGTGTTTCTCCGGGTACTGTATATAACTATTTCTACTGATGAGTTGAGCAGTGAATGCAGTTTTTCTCCAGGTACTGTATATAACTATTTCTACTGATGAGTTGAGCAGTGAATGCAGTGTTTCTCCAGGTACTGTATATAACTATTTCTACTGATGAGTTGAGCAGTGAATGCAGTGTTTCTCCGGGTACTGGATATAACGATGTCTATTGATGAGTTGAGCAGTGAATGCAGTGTTTCTCCGGGTACTGTATATAACTATTTCTATTGATGAGTTGAGCAGTGAATGCAGTTTTTCTCCGGGTACTGTATATAACTATTTCTACTGATGAGTTGAGCAGTGAATGCAGTGTTTCTCCGGGTACTGGATATAACTATTTCTACTGATGAGTTGAGCAGTGAATGCAGTGTTTCTCCGGGTACTCTATGTAACTTTCTATTGATGAGTTGAGCAGTGAATGCAGTGTTTCTCCAGGTACTGTATATAACTATTTCTACTGATGAGTTGAGCAGTGAATGCAGTGTTTCTCCGGGTACTGTATATAACTATTTCTACTGATGAGTTGAGCAGTGAATGCAGTGTTTCTCCGGGTACTCTATGTAACTTTCTATTGATGAGTTGAGCAGTGAATGCAGTGTTTCTCCAGGTACTGTATATAACTATTTCTATCGATGAGTTGAGCAGTGAATGCAGTGTTTCTCCAGGTACTGTATATAACTATTTCTACTGATGAGTGGAGCAGTGAATGTAGTGTTTCTCCGGGTACTCTATGTAACTTTCTATTGATGAGTTGAGCAGTGAATGTAGTGTTTCTCCGGGTACTCTATGTAACTTTCTATTGATGAGTTGAGCAGTGAATGCAGTGTTTCTCCGGGTACTGGATATAACGATGTCTATTGATGAGTTGAGCAGTGAATGCAGTGTTTCTCCGGGTACTGGATATAACGATGTCTATTGATGAGTTGAGCAGTGAATGCAGTGTTTCTCCAGGTACTGTATATAACTATGTCTATTGATGAGTTGAGCAGTGAATGTAGTGTTTCTCCGGGTACTGTATATAATTATTTGTACTGATGAGTTGAGCAGTGAATGCAGTGTTTCTCCGGGTACTGTATATAATTATTTCTATCGATGAGTTGAGCAGTGAATGCAGTGTTTCTCCGGGTACTGTATATAACTATTTCTACTGATGAGTTGAGCAGTGAATGCAGTGTTTCTCCGGGTACTGTATATAACTAATTCTATCGATGAGTTGAGCAGTGAATGCAGTGTTTCTCCGGGTACTCTATGTAACTTTCTATTGATGAGTTGAGCAGTGAATGCAGTGTTTCTCCGGGTACTGTATATAACTAATTCTATTGATGAGTTGAGCAGTGAATGCAGTGTTTCTCCGGGTACTCTATGTAACTTTCTATTGATGAGTTGAGCAGTGAATGCAGTGTTTCTCCGGGTACTGTATATAATTATTTGTACTGATGAGTTGAGCAGTGAATGCAGTGTTTCTCCGGGTACTGTATATAACTATGTCTATTGATGAGTTGAGCAGTGAATGCAGTGTTTCTCCGGGTACTCTATGTAACTTTCTATTGATGAGTTGAGCAGTGAATGTAGTGTTTCTCCGGGTACTGTATATAACTATGTCTATTGATGAGTTGAGCAGTGAATGCAGTGTTTCTCCGGGTACTCTATGTAACTTTTTATTGATGAGTTGAGCAGTGAATGCAGTGTTTCTCCGGGTACTCTATGTAACTTTTTATTGATGAGTGGAGCAGTGAATGCAGTGTTTCTCCGGGTACTGTATATAATTATTTGTACTGATGAGTTGAGCAGTGAATGCAGTGTTTCACTACAGGTACTGTATATAACTGGGATCCACCTCAGCGGTAACTACTGATTCACCATGCAGTATTTAACTCGGTTCTGCTGTGCATTATACAATATCAGGATCAATCCAAGCACACAGAGGTAGTATGAGACTGCAAAGCACTGGCTAGCAAACACAAGGATTCCTTTGTTTATTATGGAGTTTATACACAAAAAAAAAAAAAGTAATAAATACATAAAAAGGGCAATAAGTGAGGCACTTCCAATTGATTAGTGAAGAGCAGGCAGTAAAAAGCAACCGATTCTCACATTTTACTCCCATAAAACACTTTGCTTAGATGCTTTGTATAAGCACCCCTATAAACACATTGCACAGGTTGTATTCCTAGGGGCACGTCACGTAAGGCACATGGGAACAGTGTCACCAACATGTGACATTACAAGGAGGGTGAATAGCACGTGCTCTTGTTAAACCATCTCCAACTTCAGGGTTTACCTGTCAGCAATGGGTCAGGGACACGAGCTTCCTTGGCACAGGTACAATGTCTTCCACCTCTGGGAGACCCCAAAGAGAATAAGGCACATGAATATATAGTCTCCTGCAATAGAGGAGGAAATCGGGGGGAGTAGAGGGGTCATTTCACAGCCATTGCTTTGTCGTGGAAGGGGCTGGTAGAGAGACTCACACCCTACCACAGGAAGTGGAGAACTAATCACCATTAACCCCCCGCCCCACAAAAATAAAAACCCTGTTACAAGGCCCCTGTACATAGGAACGCCATTCAAAAAAAACACTGGTAAAAAGGAGATTAAAAATACTTCATATAATGATCACGCCCAGCGTCTGCTTATAGATACATACATGTGCGTTGGATATAGGGTGGAGTCCGGTAATTAATGCTACATTTAGTGTTTTGGAGTAAAGCGGTGAAACCTCCGGACCTGGTCTGAACAGGAATCACCAGTCAAACTCCCAGGAACATGGTCAGTTGTACCGCGAGCAGCGTACCATTTTCTTTTCTTCTTCATGGACATAGCCTTAGACAAAGCTTAACCCAACAGCCAGAAACATGCTGAGATACATCTACCTCCAAAGGAACATGACAGATTCTTTCCTATCGAAATATCCACGCTAATCCCAACAATATGAGGAATCTGACCAGTCCTGTTCGATTGAATAATGCTAGATTAATCTGCATAGAATACAGGAATTCCTTAAAACTACGGAGTGTTAATGACCAAGTCCAGGACTAGGCAGGTGTGGAGCTAGCTACGTCACAGTCAGGCCTGTATCACATGACATCAACAAAGAACTCGCTGGGATTGCCCATGGCCATGTGGAAGGACTGGCGGCTGGCAGTTAGCTCAGGGGGAACTGATGCAAGGTCACGTACCAGAGGCTGACCACCAGGAGGAACAGAGGAAGGTGGCGGAAGAGGGGGTGGTGGCATCATCATGAGCATCATTGGATTATAGGAGAGAGGGAGACCAGGAGCAGGGTAGGAGTGAAGTGATGGTGGATGATGGTGAGGAGAAGGTTGAGGTCGAGAGGAAGCAGAGCGGTCACTGGCGGGTCCACTATTTCCTCCTGCCCCTCGTCTCAGGCTGCTGCGGGTTGAATATTCAGATTCGCTTCCAGAACCAGATTTAGACTCTGCTCCGCCACCAGTGCCAGGGCGATCCTCCTTCTGTACACCATGGCCCCCATCACTGCGTGTGGAGCCACTGCTTCTACTACCTGTACAGCAAAAAGGTAAAAAGTAAAAAAAAAAAAAAGTTACACCTCTGGGGCAAATAACAAAAAAAACACCCAGAACAAAAACCCAAACTATGAGGTGCCTTTTTTGAACATCCCACATTAACAACTTTTGTTAGATTCCTTACGGCTTTTTTGGCACTTATGGACGCATCATAAACTTTAACAGCCAGAAAGAATACATTTGTTTTCAGTTATTTTTTGGCCAAATATTGACTACGTGGGTTTATATTAATATTTACATTTTGGGAAATTCACGATAAACTATACATTTAATTTATTTTCACACATTATGTAGTACATAGCTATGTAGTTACATAGCCTGAAAAGAGACTTGCGTCCATCAAGTTCAGAATTCCTCGCATCTGTTTTTGCTGTTGATTAAAAATGTTTGTTTGAAGCACTTTTCAATTTTTTCCCAAGAATAATGTTGATCCAGAAGCAAAGTTTAAGTTTTAATGGTGATTTTCACAAATTGTGTTCTATACTGCTACAGAGACACTAGACTTGCATACCCCAAAAGTATACCACTTTCGTGTCTTTGGGGGGCTTACAGAGTCAAATTACAGACATGCTCTCATGTTTCCGCTTTACTTTCCCCCAGAGGCGCTATTTATTGACCAGTTTTCACTATGACCCCATTTCTAATGACCCTTTGAGAACACTATTCCTAAAATTCAGATTAGTGTGATCACAGTATTGCTGGAGCAATTTAATGTAAACAAGATCAAGCAATAGCGCAGTACACACAGATCATGGCATGAACCGGCAATAAAGTCGCACAACACTGACAGTGTGTCACCGCATTCCAATGCCAGGTAGGGCAGATACCAGCATGTAGAGGATATTCCTCTGCCAACCAACGATGCCCAAGGGGAGAGAAGCTATCAGGCGCCCACTAGTGAGGAATCCAGCTGGACCTTACAGTGTTATGAAGGCATCATACAGGGCACAGCACCCATCAGGGTATTAAATATAGCAGTTCGACCTAGACCCAACGATTGGGAGGTCATATGACATGGACACTCACCTTCACTGTGTTGGCTCCCACCACTGCCCACACCGTAACTGTAGGAGGAGAGCTCATGGTAAGCTGGCGGCTGTGTACTGTATGGGTGAGGGGCTGGATACTGATAGGAAAAGGTGGGGAGCAGAGGCCATGGTGAAGCTCCAGGGAGAGGCAGAGGAGCAAGAGTGTCCTGATCTGAGGCTCCACTCGAACCATCGTTATCATTCAGAGATAGATTAGCCATATCTGCAAGAGAGAGAGCATTTAACCAACACCGAACACACCATCCGCACCCACTGACCCTATCAACCAAACCAAGAACACACCATCTGCACCCACTGATCCGATCAACCAAACCAAGAACACACCATCCGCACCCACTGACCCGATCAACCAAACCAAGAACACACCATCCGCACCCACTGACCCTATCAACCAAACCAAGAACACACCATCTGCACCCACTGATCCGATCAACCAAACCAAGAACACACCATCAGCACCCACTGATCCGATCAACCAAACCAAGAACACACCATCCGCACCCACTGATCCGATCAACCAAACCAAGAACACACCATCTGCACCCACTGATCCTATCAACCAAACCAAGAACACACCATCCGCACCCACTGATCCTATCAACCAAACCAAGAACACACCATCCGCACCCACGGATCTGATCAACCAAACCAAGAACACACCATCCGCACCCACGGATCTGATCAACCAAACCAAGAACACACCATTAGCACCCACTGATCTGATCAACCAAACCAAGAACAAACCTTCAGCACCCACTGATCCGGTCCTATCAACCAAACCAAGAACACAAAATCCGCACCCATGTGGGCATTGGGCTTAGCATTGAACACCAATGGCGGAAGATGTGTACCTTTAACCCCTTCAGAACCAGAGCTGTTTTGGCCATGTTGTACGTTAAGGACCAGAGCAGTTTTAACACTTTTTTGGTCTTTGTATTTAGCTGTAATTTTCCTCTCTCATTTACTGTTCCCATGCAAGATATATATTATCAGGACAAGTAGGGCTTTCTTTACAGACCATTATTTCTATCATGTCACATAGTTTACTTTATATTAAAAAAAAAAATTGACTTTTACAGTTGCCACCACAAATCTTGGCTAGATGGCATTCCAAAAAGTCAATTCCTTTGTCTCCACCGCAATTGCTCCCAAATCAAGAACTTCTATACCCAATCTACCTCATTAAGAAACAAGTTCACTGACAAAAAATGTAAAATAGATAAATTGTATGCAGCCCTCAATACGGTTAAGAGTAAAGAAAGAAAATAACTTAAAATACAAGGCAAAAAAAAAAAGAAAAGAAGATTCCCCCAACATTACCTATTATTTTGGATTATAATAATAAAAATATGCAAAAAAAAAAACAACAAACAAGCATAGGCACATTCTTAAACAAGATGATCTTTTGAAAGATCAAATTCCAGACAGACCGAATATAATATTTAGAGGTGCCCCTAGTTTCAAGACTATTCTCACAAGATACTACTATACTAAGAAAAATATACAACATAAAACAAGTTTGTTTTTTTATCCAGACCTAAGGGTTTTTTAAGTGTAGTAAATGTATTTGTTTTCCTGGCACTATAGTGCCCTGAGGGTGCTCCCACCCTCCGGGTCCCACTCCCGCCAGGCTGAAGGGGGAGGAAGAGGGTTAAACACTCACCTTTCTCCAGCGCCGGGCTCCCTCCTTTCCACAGTCATCGGCTGAATGCGCATGCGCGGCAAGAGCCGTGCGTGCATTCAGCCAGTCCATAGGAAAGCATTCTCAATGCTTTCATATGGACGCTGGTGTCTTCTCACTGAAAATCACAGTGAGAAGCGCCTCTAGCAGCTGTCAATGAGACAGCCACTAGAGGCTGGATTAACCCATTTGTAAACAAAGCAGTTTCTCTGAAACTGCTAGGTTTACAGCAGGCAGGGTTAATCCTAGATGGACCTGGCACCCAGACCACTTCCGTGTGGACTTCAATACGTAGGTATGACTAAAAAAGATGCCTCGAGGTCAGACTAGCGGAACACTGCCGCAATATTAGAAGAGGGTACGAAAACCAGTTTCTAAAATAATTTTAAATACCCAATAAAGACCCGAAATTTCTAAAAACTATTGGAATAGAACAAGTTAATATCCCCTGGAGAGGTGGAGATACGACACAAATTTTAGGCAAAAGAGAAATGAACTGGGTTTTCCACATCAAAACTCTTGCCCCAGAAGGGCTTAATGGCCGAATTTGACCTAATTTTTTAACTTGTTTTTAAGTCCCCTTTTTTCTTTTACAAAGATTTTTACACAAATTTCTCTTGATTTTATAAGTGAGTATATTTTTTCTCTATTTCATATTTTTATTTCTTCATTTTATGTTTTTGCCATGTCTCCTGTCCTCTTCTATTTTTTCTACTAAAGTTAATAACCTAACCATGGTCTATTCACCAAATTAAAGGAGAATTCTTGTTTTGGTTTTAAAAGGTAGGCTATTTTCCTTACAACAAGGTGTAACCTACCCCACAGACAAATATAATATGTTTTCTGTCCCTATTTTACCTGCCAGAAATATTGTTATGCACTGGTCTAATATATATATATATATATATATATATATATATATATAATAAATCCAATTGAAAGTTATTATGTATGGGATATCCACTTGTTCTCGCCATCATGTTGTGAGATACTCAACTTTTGATGTCATTTTACTTGTTTCCAATACTCTGTAGCAAGATATTTATCTCTTATGTTCTTTGAATGATAGCATTGTCGCGATTATATTTGTCATTATTTTCGTGTACTTTTTTTCTTTTCGTTATTTGCCATTTTATTTGTAGTTCCTTCCGGGTACGCTCTACCCGGGAACTACTATTCCCATACTGCATAGCTGGGGGACGTACTTTCCTATAACGTCCGTCCCACAATCTCTCACAATCAATCCCCTACCTACAGACGCATAGGGGAAGCTCCGCCCAGCCCCTACTTGGAGTGTCCTGTTCTAGCAAGGGGGCGTGTAAACACTCACGATCCTCCTTGCCCGGCATACCTTTCCCATAGGGCGCTGGGACGGACAACGTGGTCGTAATATGCCGCAATCACTTTTCTAAATTTTATTACAAAAAATCTTCAAGTAATATATATATATATATATATATATATATATATATATATATATATATATATATATATATAGTGAGCACTATATTTGGTTTTATCTTTTCTCCATACAGAGGACCACCTCTGTCTACTAACACCTATAGCACTGAATGCTAGTTATACCTGAGCTAGTCCTAGCTCTCCAATAAGTGAGTGAAAATACCACCCTGCTGTGAAGTTTTCCTGTTCCTTTTTATTGCCAGTTGCAATCTGTACTATTGGAGTCTCTTTTTTTCTGTATTCACATATTTTAACCTGAATCAAGAGAACTTTACTGTGAAGGATTTGTATGTATTTACCTGTGTGCCTTCGGTTATGCCTTCTCCCTGCAGTTTAAATTTGAGTAATAAGTTCCTTTAGTTTATGTATGTTGAGCAATGTATTCATCTACCGAACCAAGACCACCCTGGGTAGCGATCAGAACTTAGAAGGTTGAGGAAACCGCATTTAATTGCTCCTAGGTGGCCGCCATTCGGCATACGAACACGTGGCGAGAACAAAGGATGGCGGCCATCTTAAAACTCACGAACGCGGTCAGCGAGACTTACGCATGATTTGCCTGGAACTATTTTCGGCATGGCAATTCCACAAACACCTGGTCATCATGGAAGTCCCGGCTGACTACTTTCCACCTCACGAATCAAACCGGCATTCGGGAGGTGGAATCTACCGAACAAGGGGAGCAGTTCTATATAACCAAATGCAACGTTCGTATGGTAGTTTTAGTGTAATTAGACGCAAACTTCCACACGATGCGACACGGAAACTGCCGAACGGAATTTCGTGAGTTTTGGATATGTAACTCCCAGTATCCTCAGCTACCCAGGGATGTATGTATTATGGAAAGTACTTTTCTGAAAATACTGTAAATTGTAATATTGCTGGCCAGCAGATAATTGAGTTTAGTATGTTGCTGAAACTCAATTATCTAGCCTAGCCCAGAGGAGGAGTCTGTTACTGAATGCCTGTTGCTCCCAGTAAATCAGTCTTGTTCCAGCATTAAGCCTTGGCTCATGTGTGGATTATTTCATGTTACCAGAGCTATTCATTCCTGTGGATTATTGAGAATATTCTTTTATTCTCAGAGAGCGGTATTCGTGCAGCTGGCCATCCGTGTTTAGTTCCAGGAGTTTTGGGACCGATACCCGCTCGCCTATTCACAAGCGGAAAAGATGGCCGCCATCTCGTGTTCGGGACAATGAGACACGAAAAGACTTATACCTCAGAGACTAGCCATACCGTTCGTAAGGTCTGAGCGCTATTAGTCTATCTGATGCGCTCAGACCCGAGCTAACGAATGGTGGAATATCAGGGATATTGTGTACATTGTTATAAATATATATTTGTTCTGTTTTTACATGTTGGAAATGCACGTAGGATTCTGTGCACTTGGAGATAATTGCATTGCCATAACCGTTGGAATCATTATCTCCAAGTTGGGCGGGGACTATTTCAAACGATGCAGTGTATTGTCATTGGTCAACTGTATGTATTGTCCTTGTATCCCATCAGGTCCAGAGGGGGCTGTCCCTGGACCTGGGCTTTTGCATAGATAACGCTGTCCCTGTGCCATTAAAGCCAGTTCGTGTTTGACCTTCAAATTGCAGCCTCGACTCGTTTTGTGGGAACCACGGTATCCTAGCTATACTAGAGCTAGTGGGATTGCTTTGTATTCACAGGACTCTGGTGGTCTGCCGACCGGAATAGCACTACTCTCTCTCCACACTCTGGGACCAGGACATCCAAGCGGTCCAGCCATCAGCTAGCCTGGGGGTAACCGTAACATATGCTGATTGCCAGGACTGTAAGCTGATTGTATGCTTTTCCTGTTCTGCTGTTTACAGCATTCATATGCTTGAGAGCATTTGTATGCTTCTCCGGTTCGGTGGTTGTGGTGTCTGCTGCAGTGCTTTGAGTCCTCAGGAAGCGCTAGTAGCATCCTTCAACGGAGGTACCCAGTCGGGGTGCCAGGTGATCCGTTACATTTACCATCTCAAGATCCACAACCCATACAGGCCTACACTAAATCCAAGCTCCTGCAAGTCCACCTGGTTGCCTACCTGCTCATTTAATATCACGACTATTGTATATCTTTACTCTGATTGATATAAGTACACTACTGTATTTCTCTACAGTGTATTGTGGTGCGACCTATCTTTGTTTTTACTGTACACTATGGTTAGCACACAAGCCGGTTATACGAGGGATTCTGATAAGCAGAGCGTCATACCTCAAAAAGATCACCCACACCTCTTTACTCAACCTCCTTAAAACAAGCCCAAGACCTCCACAGACGGAACCAAGCGAACCCCTCCCCAAATCTGCAAAACCGGATACAATTTGTACAGGGAGAAATAAATGAAATCCAGATCTGCAATGAATTCGCACGCTACTACGGCACCTTATACAATCTGAAAGAACACCAAAACATGCCTCAACCTACCCCCACCTCAATATGCTCATACTTAAACTTGCCCTCCCCAATATACAAAAGCAACAATCAGCACAGCTCACCACACCCATTACCACAGATGAGATATCACACCACATAGACAAAACGCCTAGAGGGAAGGCACGGAGTCATGACGGGCTCACCAACCTGTACAAGCCACATTCAAACACTCACTGGCCACTCTTCTCACCCATTTCTTTAACAAAACAACCAGGATGGGAACCTTCCTGACTGAGTTCCTGTCAGCGCATGTTATAACTATCCCCAAACCAGGGAAACCCCCAACTGTATGCCAAAATGTAAGGCAGATCTCTCTGATTAACGCGGATGCCAAGCTTTATGCAAAAATATACGCAGAAAGGCTCAAAGCCATATTACAGACCTTCATCCACACAGATCAAGTGGGGTTCATAGCAGGCAGACAAGGCCCAGACAACACAAGGAAAGTGTTAGACCTATACAATCTCCTAAAGAAAAACAAAACAGGAAAGCATTATGCTATCCCTAGACACCAAAAAGGCATTTGATCACCTGAACTGGTACTTTCTCCACAAAACCATAAGGACTTATGGCTTCTCACCCCTCTTCCTATCGGTAATTAAAGCCCTGTACAGCAACGGTGTTGAGCTCAGGTTTCTGTTCAAAGCCCTTCCAGATCACCAACTGAACTCGACAGGGATGTCCCCTATCTCCCCTGCTTTATGTTTTGTCCCTAGAGCCCCTGGCCATAGCCATATGGAACAATAGGGACAAACAGGTGATACTTGAAAAATTTGACTATCGTGCAAAAGTTCATTTATTTCAGTAATGCAACGTAAAAGGGGAAACTAATATATGAGATAGACGCATTACATGCATAGCAAGTTCAAGCCGTGATTTGACCAGGATGCTTCAATTGCGGCCTTCAGCTCTTCTGCATTGGTCGGTCTCATGTCTCATCTTTGTCTTGGCAAAGCCAAGAGAAAGGTCAGGCGAGTTTGCTGGCCAATCAAGCACAATAATCCCACGGTCATTGATGCTTTTGGTGCTTTTGGCAGTGTGGGCAGGTGGAAAATGAAGTCAGCATCCCCATAAAGCTCGTCTGCGGAAGGAAGCATGAAGTGCTCCAAAATCTCCTGGTAGACGGCTGCGTTGGCCCTGGACTTAATGAAGCACAGTGGACCAACACCAGCAGATGACATGGCTCCCCAAATCAACACAGACTGTGGAAACTTCACACTGGACTTCAAGCATCTTGCAGTGTGTGCCTCTCCATTCTTCCTCCAGACTCTGGGTCCTTGCTTTCCAAATGAGATGCAAAAGTTGCTCCCATCAGAAAAGAGGACTTTGGACCACTGACAAGGTCTGTGTTTCTTTAGCCCAGGTAAGACGCTTCTGACGTTGTTTGTTGTTCAGGAGCGGCTTGACAAGAGGAATACGACATCTGAAGCCCATGTCCAGGATCCGTCTGTGTGTGGTGGCTCTTGATGCACTGACTCCAGCCTCAGTTCACTCCTTGTGAAAGTCCCCAACACATTTAAATGGCCTTTTCCTGACAATCCTCTCCAGGCTGCGGTCATCCCTGCTGCTTGTGCACACTTTTCCCTTCCACATAACTTTCTATTAATGTGCTTTGATACAGCACTTTGGGAACATCCAACTTCCTTTGCAATTACCTTTTGATGCTTTCCCTCCTTATGGAGGGTATCAATGATGGTTTTCTGCACAACTGTCAGGTCAGCAGTCTTCCCCATGATTGCGATTCCTACAGAACCAGACTAGAGAGACCATTTAAAGGCTCAGAAACCCTTTGCAGGTGTTATGGCTTACTTAGCTGATTAGAGCGACACTGTGAGGCTAGAATAGTGTACCTTTTCACAATATTCTAATTTACTGAGATTGTGGATTTGGGGTTTTCATGAGCTGTAAGCCATAATTGCACTTATGACAAATCACGGCTTGAACTCTCGCTTTGCATGTAATGTGTATCTCCTATATTAGTTTCCCCTTTTACGTTGTATTACTGAAATAAATGAACTTTTGCACAATATTCTAATTTTTCGAGTATCACCTGTACATGGAGTGCGAGGCCAAACGGAATACAAACTCAATCTCTTTGCAGATGACATTCTACTGACACTCACACAACCACACATTACACTACCCACCCTACACAGAGAACTCCACACACACAGCCAACAGTCATACTACAAACTCAACACTACCAAAACACAAGCAATGTGCCTTAACATCCCCAAACCCATGGAAGAGAGACTAAATGCTGCACATCGCTTCGATTGGAGGGAAGACTACCTGGTATACCTCGGTATCAGAATCACTAAAAAGGACCAGCTATTTTCTGCAAATTATACAAAACTGCTAAAAGAAACTGAAAAGCAGCTACAAGCTTGGAAGACCACATTCTTGTCCTGGGTAGGGAAAATAGCGTTGATCAAGATGTCAATTCTGCCAAAGATACTCTACCTCTTTAGATCCCTACAAATCAGGATACCGAAAACATATCACAAGCCTGCAAGCGATCCACCTACGATTCAGTTGGGGAGGAAAACACCCTCGGGTTCCTAAAAGACTGCTCTTGAAACATGTGCAATGCAGGGGCATGGTGTTCCCGAACCTGAAAGCCTACTATCAATCAGCCCACCTAACAAACGTAGTCCGCGCACACTCGACCACATACACTCCTCAGTGGGTGTGAAAACTGCTGCGAAACTCAAGAACTGTAATCCATGCTCTGGATACCCCAACACGTGAGAACATTGCACCCAAACGCACTACCTGCCACCAGACACCTGCTAAAAATTTAGGACACGTCTAGGGACAAGCTGACCCGTGGTCACTAGCAGCCCCAATTAAAACTCTGTACAACTGCAACGGACCATTCCCACACCAAAACTGGAACCGACTGTGAATCTCACATTTGTACCACCTCTACACAATTTAGGGACTGAAGACCTTCCCAGATCTTCAATCGGAATTCACGCTTCCCTCACACTATACATTTGCTTACCTACAAATCAAAGCAATCATGACCAACAAGATACAAGTGAGTAAGCAAACACTAAGAACCTCCATCACAAAGTTTGAACAGCAATGCACATCAATACTCCCCCTAAAGAAAACATTATCAACCTGTTATTACCGCCTCGCGAACCCAAACGAGGAAACTGCATGGAAATTCATGACAGACTGTCAAACAGACCTCCGTGAAGATATACCGCCAAAAGAATGAGAATAGATTTTCACGGCACATGAGGGACTATCGGCATGCGCCACGCACTTCAAAACATCAAGGAAGATACGATATAGGTGGTATATGGTGCCCTCCCGCCTCCACTCAATTTACCCCGCAACGGACGAGAGGTGTTGGAGATGCCACTCGCACAGGGGCACCATGCTACATGTTTGGTGGACATGCGACAAAGGTGAACACCCTGTGGAAGGACACCATAACTCTGATCCGAGAAGTCACGACCTGTGAGCTTGAACACACACCGAAGACAATCCTACTTAAAGCTCTGCCAGAGAACATCGCCAAGCCCACCCGGAAAATTATATTCCTCCTGCTGAGCACAGTGTCAACACTAATCGCCAGATACTGGAAGACCCCCAAAACTGCCCTACCTACATGAAATTACAACCTTAATGTCCTCAACAATTGACTATGAACTCATTATGTGGAACCAAACAAAACTAGGAAAATTGAGCCCCAACATTGCCACTGTGTGGCGGTCCTACCTACAAATCAGCCAAAAATATACCTACCCGGGAGGGGGCGGAGCCAAGCAGCCGACCTGAATGGCCGCATGTTACGCGAGCTCCGCAGCAAAGGAAACTTTGGACCAAATAATAAATTCAGCTCACCGAAACCAGCACCAACCAACCCACAAAAGACCGCTGAAGGTATGGGCCGCAAAACCAAAAAGCCCAAGCCCGATAATCCGCGGCTAAATCAAAGTATCGGCGACATGTGAAAGCAGGCGCTTAGTGCTCAGGGCGCAAACATGGCCGCCTACAACGATTACGGCTCGGACATCTCCAACGACTTCACTACGGAGACTGAGTTGGAACAACCACCTGCGGCACAACCACCCCGCAAGTCACCCCCAAAACCGGACTCCTCGCCGGTTACAGTCACGGTTATGAAAGACCTTCTAGCGGAACTCCGCCTAACGATACAAGCCGACATGGCTCAACTGCGCCAAGACTTACAAGGCCTGACGGGTCGCCGGAGCACACTGGAGGCAGACTCCCAGTGCACCAAACAACAGACAACACCTGCAACAAACGGTCCAAGAGATCAAAATGCAGCATTGCACCTACGAGCAGCGCATAGCGACACTAGAGGACCGGAGCCATAGTCGGAATATTAAAATCAGGGGCATAGGAGAGGAAATCCCGGAGACGGAGCTCCCACACACGTTGCGGAGAATGCTACAGACACTCCTGCCTCATAAGCAAGCCAGACAGATACCCATAGACAACCTGCACCGCCACGAGCATCCAAGGCCCCCATAGCGGCCCCAAGGGACCTTCTGGTCTGCTTCCAAAATTAAGGGGACAAGATGGCGGTAATGCAGGCTGCGCAGAGCCAATCCCCGTACTTATTTGAAAATATGCAGCTCTCTTTTTACACCGACCTGTCGGGGTCCACACTGGCATGGAGACGTACTCTCCAACCCTTTACAGCCCTCCTACGCCAACATAAAATTATCTATCATTGGAGAATTTTCCCGCATGCTACTTGTCCAACATGGGAATGTGGCCTCTACCATCCGGGACTTACAGGAAGCAAGCGAACTGCTGCCGACACTGGTACTCCCTCCGAGACCAGAACCATGACGGCACATGGCCCCACTTGGAACCCCGCAACGGCGGTCCCTTTCGTCCCCAGAAGAGCGGACACTGCAACTGCCACGGAGGCCAAAACTTGAGGCGGACCCAGAGCCACCCGGTATCATGACCGGTATTCTTGGGCAGCAATACTCCCTGCATACACTGGACTTATGCACCAGATAAAGCACATTACTGTTGATACGTTTTTATAATGTCACAATTTTCTCGCAACTCTCCTTTGTTATATATATATCGCCCTCCATGATTATATTAATTACGCCCACACTGTGTTTCAGCTACTTGCCTGAAAACTGTTATTTTATTATCGACATCTTGTTATATGCTACACGTATAACAGCATTATTAATACCGAGTAAAATTTTTGTTAGCTCTAATCCATAAAAGAAAATGTGTAGTTCTATATAATACCCTTAAATGGGTCCCTGTTCCCCCAACCATTAGCATCGGCTATAAAGCTCCATGGCAGTACCATCAAGTCTCGGTAAATAAGATGCCAGCACTCAAAATGCGGTACTCCATATTATGCGATTGACGATGGTACTCAGCATCTGTTTAGGGAGACAGTTAAACGCATGACGAGAATGCTGGCTCTTTTTTCTTTTATTATAATTTTAGTATATGATGCCCATAAATCAACCAGATTTTGTAAGCGACCTCTAGCTGTACCATATTGCATGTTCGCTGAAGCGGACATAATATTGTTATGCCTGTACTTAAAAATAAAACTACCCCTATTTAGCTAGCTTATATACATGTAAACGCTAGACACGCAGGGTCAGTCTACTTAATACCTTTATCATATGCTATATTTTACTGAAGCAATGAAAATTTTGGCTAAAGAGGCCCGCTTAACATGAGAAGCCAGGTTCTCTTTATTTTAATTTTAGTGTCCAATACTTAAACATTATTTAAAAATTGTATGATCATTGACCTTTAGCGGTATTATGTTTTAATTCTCCTGTTACTAACGTAATTCTGTTAAGATTTCACTTAAAAATGGAAAATGCGCAACTGTCTCTGCCACAGTTTCACTTGCTTATACCCACATGTACGCTGTTGTGGCGTTTATTGATATGTTTGTACTCACCTGCGCAATAAAAATAAAGAATTTAAAATATATATATATACCTACCTACCCGAGTTACATGAACCCCCGACCAGCAACAGGGTTAACACCACAGTCAGTCACAGAACACAAACACCCCTGAACTCAAGTGTCCAAAAGCCCCAACAAATGCAAACCCAACAAGTAAAGATGCCCCATGTAAAGAAGCCACAGTGACAGACACTTTATTTTCAAGTCTATTCTGCAATATAGTTGCCCCGGTACAAGGGCTTATTACGCCTTCCTACAAGGTTCCCCCAGTCCCCCTCCCCCCCTATACCCGAACACTAATGTGAAATCTCTCATTACTCTAAGACACAACACAACTCCAAGGCTAAGCTGAACTGTCTGAAGAGTCACGGACCAGTGGCATACACATAGGGCCAGCTACCGTTGACAAAGTCCTTGCAGACACACACAACATGCCGAATCGTGAAAAAACAAACCCACAAGGTCCCTAACCCTGCGCAGGCTGCAGGCCCGTACACGATAGAGAGACCCTCTAACCACATGAAATAAGCCGTGCAGTCCAAAACACGCGTAGACTCAAGAGCTGGCCAAGACAATCGACAACTGACACACTAACACGATCTTGGTACCCATGAATTGGAATATTTACTATGTGAAATGTAAGATACATTATCTATGCCTACAGTGTTAACCCCCCTTTTTCTTTCTGTACCCCTGAAGTTCATTGAAAACAAAGTACAAAAAAAAAAATAAAAAAAAAAAGGACTAATTGATCTGTCAGCACCTCACTCCTCCACCATTCCCAGTTTAAATTGATTCCATCTGAAGAATTCTCCTTACAGTACACAATAGATAATGCTGTTCAAACAAAACGGATATTGTGAATGCCTTTAACCCCTTAAAGACCACACTTCTGGAATAAAAGGGAATCATGACATGTCACACGTCATGTGTCCTTAAGGGGTTAAGCTGCTTCCAATTCACCCTTCTTTATGGCATCTACATGGTATTAAGTGGAGAAACCAGTATTTTTTCAACAGGCCAACATTTGGGTCAAAAAGTAGCCTGAAAATATTCGACTCTTTTGCCAAGGCCTTATGCTGGTTGCTCTTAAACTCATGTAGATATCCATCAGTTCTGCACTATCTGGATGATTTTCTCTTTATAGAGAGTAATCATAACCCACCACAGAGCCTTCAAGATGCCAGGCAGCTGTTTGGGAGGTTGGGTGTCCGATTTCCCCCTTCAAAACAGAAGGTCCCGACACCATAGTCCATTTTCTGAGCGTATCCTAGCAAGTATGTCAGTGGAGTCAGTGGGAAGTCCATGTTCATACCTCCACTGTCCTCAGATTCTCCAATGCTGTGGTCAGATGCAGCGGCTTCTACTGTTTTTGCGGCCATCTGTGTTGACCAGTGGTTCTAGGGCAGTTGGTCGCCCAAGACCAGAACATTGGAGGAATTTGATCAGACTTCAGCATTGCTGAAGATTTACCCAATTGTGGCAGCGGCAGCAACCTGGGGACACTCCTGGTCAGGACACACGGTGCATTGTTTTTCAGACAATCAAGCAACTTGTCATTATGAACAAAGGCCGTTCCCCCTCTCTAGTTATCATGAGTTTTGTTAGACGGTTAACTTGGCTCGATGCCACTCATCAGTTCTTTATATGTTGCACACATGTTCCTGGTATTCACAACACGGCAGCTGAACATTTGTCCCGCTTCAGTTTTCAGGAATTCCTCCAACTACACCCCAATGCCTCACCTATGGCAACCCCGGCCCCTCAATTTCAAGAGCGCATCTTGGATTAGGCCAACTCCTAGCGCACGGCAGAATGCTTTCCCAATACGCTTTATCTGAAAACACCAGGCGGGCATACAAACAAGCTTTCAATATTTTACTAGGGACTTCCAGGTGGTAGATATGTTCATAATAGAATCCTTGGTGGCTTTCACTTCCTTTTGCCACCGCAAATTACATCTATCCTACAACACAATCAAACTTTACCTCACAGGGTCACATGCTGACACTATTCCCAAACAGACAGACCTTCATATCATCTAATCAAATCAAGACCTTATTAAAATGAATCCAGAGGTGCAGTACGACACAAGCGCCACAAAGATTACCTTTTAATGGGAGCTTGTTCAGGTCAGTCAGACCTTTTGGATAACTCACCATTTAAACCCAAGACCAATAATTAGGTTGATGAGACTAGGCCTCAACCCCTCACACTACTCTGGACATTCATTTAGGATTGGGGCAGCCTCAGCAGCCTCCTACAGGAACATACCTACTCATATTATTAAGTCATTGTGGCGCTGGAAATCTACAGCATACTGTAGGTACATTCCACAATCCAAGAAAGAAATTAGACAGGCATTCCAACACTAAGCATTATGATATGATGTTGTAATAAGTTGTTGATTGAAAAAATTATTTTGGCATACATCTTTTGCCCACTTTATTTACAGGTCTACCAATACGTCGGTTTCGGCACACCTCACCCCCCCCCCCCCCACACACACACACACACCTCACCCCCCCCCCCCCACCACACACACACACCTCAACCCCCCCCCCCCACACACACACACACACACACCTCAACCCCCCCCCCACACACACACACAACTCAACCCCCCCCCCCACACACACCTCAACCCCCCCCCCACACACACACACACCTCAACCCCCCCCCCCCCACACACACACACCTCAACCCCCCCCCCCACACACACACACCTCAACCCCCCCCCCCCACACACACACCTCAACCCCCCCCCCCCCCCACACACACACACCTCAACCCCCCCCCCCACACACACACACCTCAACCCCCCCCCCCCACACACACACACCTCAACCCCCCCCCACCCCACACACACACACACCTCAACCCCCCCCCCCCCCCACCCCACACACACACACACCTCAACCCCCCCCCCCCCCCCCACCCCACACACACACACACCTCAACCCCCCCCCCCCCCCACCCCACACACACACCTCAACCCCCTCCCCCACACACACACACACCTCAACCCCCTCCCCCACACACACACACACCTCACCCCCCCCCACACACCTCAACCCCCCCCCACACACCTCAACCCCCCCCCACACACCTCAACCCCCCCCCACACACCTCAACCCCCCCCCACACACCTCAACCCCCCCCCCACACACACCTCAACCCCCCCCCACACACACCTCAACCCCCCCCCACACACACCTCAACCCCCCCCCCCACACACCTCAACCCCCCCCCTACACACACCTCAACCCCCCCCCCCCCCACACACACCTCAACCCCCCCCCCCCACACACACCTCAACCCCCCCCCCCCACACACACCTCAACCCCCCCCCCACACACACCTCAACCCCCCCCCACACACACACCTCAACCCCCCCCCCCACACACACCTCAACCCCCCCCCACACACACACACCTCAACCCCCCCCACACACACCTCAACCCCCCCCCACACACACCTCAACCCCCCCCCCCACACACCTCAACCCCCCCCCCCCCACACACCTCAACCCCCCCCCCACACACCTCAACCCCCCCCACACACCTCAACCCCCCCCCCCCCACACACCTCAACCCCCCCCCCCACACCTCAACCCCCCCCCCCCCACACCTCAACCCCCCCCCCCCCACACACACCTCAACCCCCCCCCCCCCACACACACCTCAACCCCCCCCCCCCCACACACACACCTCAACCCCCCCCCCCACACACACACACACCTCAACCCCCCCCCCCCCACACCCACACCTCAACCCCCCCCCCCACACCTCAACCCTCAACCCCCCCCCCCACCTCAACCCCCCCCCCCCACACACACACACACACACACCTCAACCCCCCCCAACCCCACACACACACACACCTCAACCCCCCCCCCCCCCAACCCCACACACACACACACACACCTCAACCCCCCCAACCCCACACACACACACACCTCAACCCCCCCAACCCCACACACACACACACACCTCAACCCCCCCCAACCCCCCACACACACACACACCTCAACCCCCCCCAACCCCCCACACACACACACACCTCAACCCCCCCCACACACACACACACCTCAACCCCCCCCCCCCACACACACACCTCAACCCCCCCCACCACACACACCTCAACCCCCCCCACCACACACACCTCAACCCCCCCCCCCCCCACACACCTCAACCCCCCCCCCCCCCACACACCTCAACCCCCCCCCCCCCACACACACACACACCCCCCCCCCCCCACACACACCTCAACCCCCCCCCACCACACACCTCAACCCCCTCCCCCCACACACACCTCAACCCCCCCCCACACACACCTCAACCCCCCCCCCCACACACACACCTCAACCCCCCCCCCCCACACACACACCTCAACCCCCCCCCCACACACCTCCAACCCCCCCCCCCCCACACACACACACACACACACCTCAACCCCCCCCCACCACACACACACACACACACCTCAACCCCCCCCCCCCACACACACACACCTCAACCCCCCCCCCCCCCCCACACACCTCAACCCCCCCCCCACACACCTCAACCCCCCCCCCACACACCTCAACCCCCCCCCCCCACACACCTCAACCCCCCCCCACACACCTCAACCCCCCCCCCCACACACCTCAACCCCCCCCCCCCCACACACACCTCAACCCCCCCCCCCCCCCCACACACACCTCAACCCCCCCCCCCACACACACCTCAACCCCCCCCACACACACCTCAACCCCCCCCCACACACACCTCAACCCCCCCCACACACACCTCAACCCCCCCCACACACCTCAACCCCCCCCCACACACCTCAAACCCCCCCCCACACACACCTCAACCCCCCCCCACACACACCTCAACCCCCCCCCCCACACACCTCAACCCCCCCCCCCACACCTCAACCCCCCCCCCCACACCTCAACCCCCCCCCCCACACCTCAACCCCCCCACACCTCAACCCCCCCCCCCACACACACCTCAACCCCCCCCCCCCACACACCTCAACCCCCCCCCCCCACACACCTCAACCCCCCCCCCCACACACCTCAACCCCCCCACACACACACCTCAACCCCCCCCCACACACACCTCAACCCCCCCCCACACACCTCAACCCCCCCCCACACACCTCAACCCCCCCCCCCACACACCTCAACCCCCCCCCCACACACCTCAACCCCCCCCCCCACACACCTCAACCCCCCCCCACACACCTCAACCCCCCCCACACCCCCACACCTCAACCCCCCCCACACCCCCACACCTCAACCCCCCCCACACCCCCACACACCTCAACCCCCCCCACACCCCCACACACCTCAACCCCCCCCCCACACACCCACACCTCAGTGAAAAGCATTGGATTGGCTAAAAATCGCCAATTTTGATGTCACCAAGGGGCGGGGCCAGCACCAGCAGACACGTGGAGAGCTGAAAATAAGTTATAACCCATTCTGAGGGGGCAAGCCACCTAAATGTTTTTTTTTTTAGTATAGGGTTAGAAATGCATGTTTGTGTTCCTGACCCTATTGTGATCTTTTATGCACACATATACACACGCACACATATACACACACGCACGCACACATATACACACACGCACGCATATACACACACGCACGCATATACACACACGCACGCATATACACACACGCACGCATATACACACACGCACACATATACACACACGCACACATATACACACACGCACACATATACACACACGCACACATATACACACACGCACACATATACACACACGCACACATATACACACACGCACACATATACGCACACGCACACATATACGCACACGCACACATACACGCACACGCACACATACACGCACACGCACACATACACACACGCACGCACATACACACACGCACGCACATACACACACACGCACATACACACACACACGCACATACACACACACACGCACATACACACACACGCACATACACACACACGCACACATATTTTTATTCCTAAACATTTTTTTATTTTTACACATTGCAGGCAGATGCTTGGACGCCTATTGCAGCCATGTGACCGCTCTGTTAGAGCAATCACATGGCTGCGGGGGCCTAATTCGCCAAAGGGGGGACTGTCTGGGCTGTCAGGCAGTACCCCCACACCGGGAGCAACACCGGTCCTCAAGGGTATTTTTGACGGTCCTGAACCGTCAGTGGTTGTTAAGGGGTTAATATGGCATATATTACAGATTATTGAGAGGACACAGGCTGATAGCTCCCCTTGACTGTCACACTTCCAGTGATGGGATAGGCTATTAGCTTCCTCATTATCTTTGTCACGGTTGCCAGGCACTCAGGAACACTTAAGAAGATATTTTAGTGGAATAGCAGCAAAAACACGCAACGTTTGATTTCTACTTGCTGGGAAAAAAAAAAGAGCTCAGTAGAGATCGAAATGTTGTGTGTTTTTCCTGTTATTCCAATAAAACTGTGGCGTAAATGATCCTGAGCGCCTGGACAATGCGTTTTTTTTGGAGTGGACCAGGAGCAGTAGCAAATAAAATGCGGATTCCTCGGTTTTCGTTTATTGCCATGTAGCAGGCAGACACACTCACAATTTTCACAGCCGGTAAGGTCCCCAAAGATGTAGTAACACTGCTCGGAAAAAGTAATCTTGTTCACAGTGTGACGAATGAATCCAGCTTTTAATAAGTTACTGGCAAACTTGCGGGCCTCCCTGCGATCCTGGAATCCTTCCACGTGATGGTACAACCAATCAACCACATCAGAGCCTGACAAATAAAAACAGGTTAATATTAAAAGGAGGTGGTTGGGTTCTAATTCTACCACATGTTTCTTCTGTAAACAGGCCACAGAAACATTTACATCTCACAAATAACCAAGAAAACATCTTTGCAGGATCTCACCAAGGAAGGCATTGGGAATGGTAATTTTCAGCCACATGCGATCGCGAACCTCAAGACCAGACTCCGGAGACGCCATCACCTTTACTACAGAAGCTAAGTCAGTGTGTATGGACAAACTGAAGAGCGACACTGGAGGGAGGGCATGAGACACTGCGGCAAAAGGACAAAATACCTTTAGCAACTCAACAGCAATAACAGAGAAGCAATAGCAAAGTAATGTATAAATAGAACGTTAGTCTTTCAGTGTAACAAATAAAGGCTATCAGGCAACTACTAGCCTTTTCTATATCACTGTTAATGGAATAAAAGTATCAACTACGTGTCTTTAAGGGTGATACTACAAATGTATGCTTAATACACAAGATCCTGTGTATTCTTTTCAAATAATTTTTATTAAAGTTTTACATATTTGTATAACAAGAATATAAACATTGTATTGGGGGTAGGAAGGGAAGGGGAACTTGGAAATGGAAGAGAATAACCATTCAGTATTAAAATAGGCATAACAGTGTATATGGCAAAACAAATAAATACAAAATAATAATAATATGTTTTTACATCAATGCACTTTAATAATAAATATGTCAAAGACCATATGCGGTTTTGATTTTTTCTTCCCACTTATCCCAATTGTATTTTAATATTGGGAAACCACGCATATTAGCTCTATGTGATAATTTGTGTGCCTTGTTTTCTAGAATCAAATTAAAAACTTCCCTGAGAGATGGCACATCTTGGGACTTCCAATGTCTAGGTAAACAGGATGTAGCAGCGATCAAAATGTGACCTATGATTATTTTGTCTGATCTATTAATGGACTCCGGGAGTTTTTTTAAATAAGGCTAGTTCCGAGGTTAAAATGCTAATGGTTCTGTCCACTTTAATAATTAGGTCGTGAATCATTTTCCAATATTTAGTTAATTTAGGACAGAACCACCAAATATGGGCCATATTGCCCACACCCCCACAATCTCTCCAACACCGGTCAGAATACATATTATTCATGTTGTGCAATCTAGACGGGGCCAGGTACCAACGATATAAAATGTTATAATGATTTTCAAAGTGGTCGGTGCAATACGAAATACCTTTTAAAGCTTTAAAAAAAAAAAACGAACCATTCTTCTAGATCGTACTGGGCACCCAACTCCGTCTCCCATGACAACATGTGTTTTAATTTAACTAGGGGCTTGGCATTATAAAACGAGTAGCATAAAGATATCATGCCTTTACTAGTGGGGCTGCATAAAAAAGCTTTCTCTAATGGAGACATCTCAAGCGTTTTATAGTTTTTATCCAATTCAGGTACCTTATATAGTTCTTTCAAATTTGTCAATGATTACCTTACAATCCAACTCACATACATTCGTTAATCCATACTTAAGTTTCAATTTTTCCAAAGAAAGAATAGCATTGCCGTGAAAAAAATTGTCAAGATTAGTTATAGAGCATTCCTTCAACAGTTCTATTTTTAAGGATGGAATATAATCTTTCAATAACTCAATAGGCATTGCTCTATATAGGCTGGGAGAGTGATCATTTTTAAAAACAATATCCCAGGCCTTAAGTGTAGTCTTGGTAGATAAAAATAACTTTGTAATTCCAGGTCTTTTCTTAGAATTTAACCAGGGTAATTCCGACAATCTAACCGGTAAAATTTTTGATTCTTCTATTTCCATCCATCTGGGTTTATCAACCTGATTGTTAAAGCTCACAGCCACTGCAGCGTTAGTGGCGAAATAATATTTGCGGAAATCGGGAACACCGATACCGCCATTCGATTTGTGTTGCTACAAGGAAGTGAGCCTTACTCGAGCAGGCTTATTCCCCCAGATGAACTTCATCATTGTCGAATGAACTTTATTAAAAAATGATAATGGGATGGACAAAGGGATGGTCCTAAAAATAATACAGAATTTTTGGTAGTATCGTCATTTTAACAGATGCGACCCTCCCCAGCCATGAAAGTTCCATTCCGCCCCATCTCTCCATCTCCTTTTGTAGGTCCGACCATGCTTTCCTCAAGTTGTGATTATGCATATTTACCAAATTTTTGCATAAATGAATGCCAAGATACTCCATGTAGTCAGCTCTCCAATCAAATAAATATAATTTCTTAAGGGCAATGGTTTCCGAATTTTTTAAATGAAATGGGAGGGCCTGAGACTTAGGCTCGTTTAATTTGTAGTACGATATCTCGCCAAATTTAGTTAAAATGTCTTTGAGGTGGCTCAAAGATTCTTTGGGGTTTTTGACAGCTAGAATTATATCGTCTGCAAACAGGCCAATTTTGTGAGCGGATTCTTTAACAACAATTCCTGCAATTTGTGGGGTTGTTCTAATTAGTTCAGCCAGGGGTTCTATTGCTAAAACAAATAGAATTGGAGATTGTGGCGAAACCGACCTCGCCACGTGTCCTTGGAGGTGGCTGATTGCCCGCCTCTTGCCTTTGGACTATATACCAGACTTTATGGGAATGTGATACCCCAGATAGCCATACCATGGAGCCTATTCATATAATGAAAGACTATGGGAAAGACTTTAGCTCCATGGCAATTGTACTGTGTGAGTAGGATCTGCGCGCTATTCGGTAGTTTTATGCGTGCAGATCTCAGCTATCTGGGGATAGGTGAAATGTCTGTGTGTTATGTGTAAATGTGACTTTATGTATTTTAAAGTGTTTATGTCGTTTTGCAACCATGTGGTTAATGGAGTCTGCCTTTAGTCCTGGGTAATTGGATTACTTCTCCAATTAACTCCAGGGCAGAAGGGAGGAAACCAGGGTGCATTGTGGGGATGTTTTTCTGCCAGCCAGAAAGGAACAAAAGATACTTTTAGTAACTTTTGAACCCCTGGTCGGATTCATGCCATTTTTTAATATGTTGTTCCCCTGAATGGATTGATTGTGGATATGTATTTTTATGTGAATGTGATGTATGGTTTTAAAGTTATGAAAGTTGTGTAAAAGTATATTTTACACTGTATGCATAATGGGATTATGTGTCACACTAAGGGGAGGGGATGTGTGGGAGGTAACATCTATGTCATTGGTTCTTTTATGCCTCCCCCTGGGTGTGGCCTGTATGTGTGAGTTGGAAATAAAAGCCAGGCTGGATGAGCCAGTCCTCAGTTCCTGTTTTACCCTCAAAATGAAGTGTCGTCTCGTTCTTGGGGGGAATTGGATTGTAAGCTGACTGCCAAGAGTGTAAGCGGATTGTATGCTTTTCTTGTTCAGCTGTTCCAGTTCGGAGTGTTATTTCGTATCCAGATCGGGAGTTTGGTGTTCTGCAGTAGCTGTGCCTGTCTCTAGAAAAGGGGATTATCGCCTAAACTGGGTTTTATCCTCTTGTAAGTGAAACGGTCCGTTACAATTGGTGGCAAGCGGCGGGATCGTTCCTACAAACAGAGGGACAGCTACAGACAACACCATTCCGGGATTACAAATTGAGGGCAACGCTAGTACCCGTACAGCGACCCTATCTACAAAGGAACTCAGAAAATGGAGGAGTTTCAAGTTAGATTGAACTTTTACGTCCCGGAGTCTGGAGAAGTCTCAGAGGAGAACATGTTGATGTACAGAGAGGTGGTCAGAGCCGGGTTGTGGAACGAAGCCCTAGAGGAAGTTCAGTATTCGCGAGGGGGTCAGCGCCGCAGCAGAAGGCAGCGAATCTTGGCTCGAATGGCAGAACGGAGGCCCCTCCTGAGAACACAGGCCGAGGAAAAGTGGGTGACTAGACTCGAGATTCTAGTATATGCAGAACGGGCGCTAGACGACGCATACCAGGCGATACAATGGTACGCAGCTCAGTGTGTCCCCGAGATGGCGGAGTATGAGTTCCCAGAAGGCGGAGAGTACACTGGCTGTGGCCGATTTTGGGATAATAATGACGATGAGGACTTTGGGAAAATGACCGACTCAAGTTTTTGGGACCTGTACTACGACCGAGCGGACATGCTGGGTCTCCCTAGCGCTATTGACCTCGAGGCAGACCTACAGTATTTGGTTGCCAAGGAATGGAACCTGGAGGGGGATTACCTGCGACTCATCATTGAAGCCTGGGAAGAGACAACCGGTCCTCCTTCACAACAGCAACCAGCAGTACCCCAGGGAGCTGATGGTGTCGTCCATCCTCCCCAGCGGCAGTGTGTGTCCCAGGGAGCAGAAGGTGCCGTCCTTCCTCCCCAGCGGCAGTGTGTACCCCAGGGAGCTGATGGTGTCGTCCATCCTCCCCAGCGGCAGTGTGTGTCTCAGGGAGCCGAAGGTGTCGTCCTTCCTCCCCAGCGGCAGTGTGTACCCCAGGGAGCGGATGGTGTCGTCCTCCCCCCCCAGCGGCAGGCTGAGTTACAGGGGGCAGAGGTTGTTGTTCCTGCCCCCCAGCAGCAAAGTGATATGCCAAGAAGGCAGTGTGAAGTGAAGGGAGAGGAGAGCAGCGTCCTCCCTCCCCAGCGGCAGTGTGTACCCCAGGGAGCTGATGGTGTCGTCCATCCTCCCCAGCGGCAGGCTGAGTTACAGGGGGCAGAGGTAGTTGTTCCTGCCCCCCAGCAGCAAAGTGATATGCCAAGAAGGCAGTGTGAAGTGAAGGGAGAGGAGAGCAGCGTCCTCCCTCCCCAGCGGCAGTGTGTACCCCAGGGAGCTGATGGTGTCGTCCATCCTCCCCAGCGGCCGTGTGTGTCCCAGGGAGCCGAAGGTGCAGTCCTTCCTCCCCAGCGGCAGGCTGAGTTACAGGGGGCAGAGGTAGTTGTTCCTGCCCCCAGCAGCAAAGTGATATGCCAAGCAGGCAGTGTGAAGTGAAGGGAGAGGAGAGCAGCGTCCTCCCTCCCCAGCGGCAGTGTGTACCCCAGGGAGCTGATGGTGTCGTACATCCTCCCCAGCGGCAGTGTGTCCTGCAGGGAGCAGAGACAGTCAGTCTCGCACCCCAGCAGCCGGACAAGAGAATGAAAGGGGAGACAGCTGGTTCCCCTTTCCACCAGCAGAGAGAGTGCCAGGGAGAGGAGCCTGCTAACCCCTCTCCCCAGCGGCAGTTTACCATCCAGAGAGAGGAGCTTGTTACACCCTCTCTCCAGCGGCAGCCTAACCCACCAAGGGGAGATGTTAAGCCCCACAGCTGTGCAGATGGGACCGTAGTCTCTGCACTTACAGCACCAGGGGTAGGGACGGTCGGTCCTGTTCCCCAGCCACAGAGCGATATATCCAAAGGGGAGACAGTCGGTCTCCAGCAACCAGGCTCCAACCAGACTACTCCCGTGGTAGTGCTGGCAACAGGACAGAGTACCGCTGGTCTCTGCCCCCTCAGCAACCTACCAAGGCAGCCTACCAGTCCCCCACACAGCCGTGGTGAGGCACCTGAGCCTGGACAAGATTCTCCCTCACCCAGGTGTAGTAACTGTTTATTGTGGGTGGGCTGCTCTGCTGTTTCTGTCTTGTGGGTGGGCTGCTGGACTAACAAGGGCACTGACCGGCAGGAGGTCAAGTACCCTGTTAGTCTGGGGGGTAAAGGGGAGAAGTGTGGCGAAACTGACCTCGCCACGTGTCCTTGGAGGGGGCTGATTGCCCGCCTCTTGCCTTTGGACTATGGACCAGACTTTATGGGAATGTGATACCCCAGATAGCCATACCATGGAGCCTATTCATATAATGAAAGACTATGGGAAAGACTTTAGCTCCATGGCAATTGTACTGTGTGAGTAGGATCTGCGCGCTATTCGGTAGTTTTGTGCGTGCAGATCTCAGCTATCTGGGGATAGGTGAAATGTCTGTGTGTTATGTGTAAATGTGACTTTATGTATTTTAAAGTGTTTTATGTTGTTTTGCAACCATGTGGTTAATGGAGTCTGCCTTTAGTCCTGGGTAATTGGATTACTTCTCCAATTAACTCCAGGGCAGAAGGGAGGAAACCAGGGTGCATTGTGGGGATGTTTTTCTGCCAGCCAGAAAGGAACAAAAGATACTTTTAGTAACTTTTGAACCCCTGGTCGGATTCATGCCATTTTTTAATATGTTGTTCCCCTGAATGGATTGATTGTGGATATGTATTTTTATGTGAATGTGATGTATGGTTTTAAAGTTATGAAAGTTGTGTAAAAGTATATTTTACACTGTATGCATAATGGGATTATGTGTCACACTAAGGGGAGGGGGATGTGTGGGAGGTAACATCTATGTCATTGGTTCTTTTATGCCTCCCCCTGGGTGTGGCCTGTATGTGTGAGTTGGAAATAAAAGCCAGGCTGGATGAGCCAGTCCTCAGTTCCTGTTTTACCCTCAAAATGAAGTGTCGTCTCGTTCTTGGGGGGAATTGGATTGTAAGCTGACTGCCAAGAGTGTAAGCGGATTGTATGCTTTTCTTGTTCAGCTGTTCCAGTTCGGAGTGTTATTTCGTATCCAGATCGGGAGTTTGGTGTTCTGCAGTAGCTGTGCCTGTCTCTAGAAAAGGGGATTATCGCCTAAACTGGGTTTTATCCTCTTGTAAGTGAAACGGTCCGTTACAGAGATAAAGGGCACCCCTGTCTCGTCCCATTGGTTAGAGAAAACGTTTTGGATGTGAAACCGGAAGCTGAGACATGGGCGGAAGGTGCACAATATAGCGCCTTAATTGCTGTGATAAAGGATGATGGTATGTTGAATCTTTCTAACATTCTCCATAAATATCCCCAATGTATCCTGTCAAATGCCTTCTCTGCGTCTAGAGATAGAAGCAATGAAGGCGTTTTGGTCATATTGATGTGCTGAATCAAGTTTATGAATCTTCTAGTCCCATCGGGCGCCTGTCTATCCTTTACAAAACCCACTTGATCCTTATTTATTAGCAATGGGATTAATTTGGTTAATCTATTTGCGAGAACTTTAGAATAAATCTTTGAGTCATTATTGATTAGAGAAATGGGTCTAAAATTGTGGCATCTATCGGGAGTTTTTCCCGGTTTTGGCAAGGTGACTATTCGTGCGCACAAGGACTCCTCTGGCATCGTTCCCCCGGACTTATAGGAGTTGAATAATTTGGTCATGTGGGGAATTAAAATTTCTTGAAAAGTTTTATAATATAAAATAGTGAATCCATCGGGACCAGGGGCTTTTCCGGATGGCATAAGTTTGATCGCCTCAGCTATCTCTTTTGCTGATATTTCACATCCTAAGCTTTCTAAGTGTCCTGGAGACAGCCGAGGCAATGTCACTCTGTCTAAGAATTTATCAATGGTTGTTGCAGAAGGCTGGGTAAGGTTCAAATCACATTCTAAATTATAAAGTTTACTATAATACTCTGCAAACATGTCACTGATTTTAGTAGGATGAAACACTTTTCGCCCCTGATCATCAAGTAAATACGCTATTTTTGATTGTGCATTTACATGCCGGAGTTTAGATGCCAAAAGAGTAGAGGCCCTGTTGCCTTTTAAGTAAAATGTTTTCCTGAGACGTCTCACCATAAGAGATGTACGATCTAAATTAATTTTGTTAATTTTAGCCTTCATTTCTCCTATCATTGCTGATAGTGAAGACGAGGGACCAAATTTATTAGCCTGGTTCAAATTGTACAGTTCTTTTTCCAATGTTCTTAAATTATTGCTATTAAGTTTCTTCAGGTGAGACGCTCTAGAAATAAAATGACCTCTTAACACAGCCTTATGGGCATTCCAAGACACCTCACCAGGAACCTCGGGTGAGGCATTTTCCAAAAAATAATCGCTCAAGGCTTTCTCCGTCAAGGATCTATTCACAACATCGTTTAATAAATAATCGCCTAATTTCCAGGATCTATTCGGGGCTGAAGAAACAATTTCGTCAATATGCATTATGATTGGAGCATGGTCAGACCAGTTAATGTCTAAGATATCAAATTTCAAGATGTGCGGGATTAAAGCGCTCTGGACCATAAACCTGTCCAGCCTGGAATACATATTTTTAGATACAGAATAATACGTAAAATCTCTTTCATGCTCATGCATCAGTCTCCAGGAATCATATAAACCACATTCAATCATGTATCTGGAACATTTGTTTGCTAATCTGTCGCTGTCCCCTCTATGTTGTTGATCATTGTCTTCCCTAGCATTATCCAATTCACCGTCCATAACAAAATTCGCATCGCCACACATTACCAAGCTGCCTCTCACATTCTCATTCACTAAGTCCATCAATTTCCTAAAGAACTGCAACTGACCGGTGTTGGGAAAATACACGTTCACTATGGTATATTCAATAGTGTTAAGTGAACCTATCCATATTAAATACCTCCCGTCATCATCCGTCATTACTTTGTTCGTCGAACATGCTACATTCCTGTGGAAGAAAATCGATGTACCTCTAGACTTGGATTTATAAGTGCTATGATATTGGACTGGGAAAAGCTTTGACATAATCTTATGTTTTTTATCAGCTTTAAAATGCGTTTCCTGTACACAGATGACATCTGATTTGTTGGCTTTCGCTTCTTTGAATAGTAATCGTCTTTTGTGGGCGGAGTTCAGGCCTCTCACATTAAATGACATATATTTTAAAACCATAATTTATGGAACAGCAATGCTTGATAAAGAGTAAAGGAATATTCAACTTTGTGAGAGTCCGAACAGCCGCCTTCCAATAAAGAAACATCCAACAATACTGTCACAACAAACTCAAGATGTGTACATGTGTGTACGGGAATAAATAAACAAATTTGTGCAAGTCGCTGATGCCACATAATATGCATTTTTGTATGAGGCATTTCTGTGATTTGTGGTCTGGAAACATTTCTACCAAATTTTAAAGGATGGATGGTCAAAGAAAATAGAAAAATAAAAATATCAACGGGGTACAAAAAACTTGGGTATATACCCCTATCAGGGGAAATAAACAAACATTGAAAAAGGGCCATGAGGGAGAGCAAGAAAAGTTTCTCCATCTCAGGGTATTAGGCCCAGGTTGGGGGGAGAGAAGGCTGCTGGATACAAGGGGAGCAATATAAGTAAACAAAAAAAAAAAAATGAAAAAAGAAAAAACAAAGAGGCAGCTGTAAAATATGACATTTGAAAGGACAAAAATCACAGAACAATAAAAAAATAATAAAATTAAATATGAAATATATAAAAAAAACAAGGGACCATAAAATAATATTGATTGTAAACATTTGGAAAGATTTAAGTGGTCAAATCGGTTAACCGGGAATCCCCATCTATATCTTATCCCTCTTCGTCTTAGATCCGCAGTAAAAAGTTGAAATTCTCTGCGTCGCCTCATTGTTTGGGCAGAGAAGTCTTGGAAGACCTTCATACCGCTGTAGTCCCCCGTGAGACCTGACGTGCATACTGCACCCAGAAATTCCTCTTTAATGTGGTAATAGTGAAATCTCACCATCACATCTTTGGGTGCAGCCGCAGGCGCATTACCGGGTTTAGGCAATCTATGGATGCGGTCCAGTAGCAGATCCGTATTTTTAGCAGTTGGTAGAGCTGACTTCACCATTGCCTGGAAATAACTTTGTAATTCCAGAGAGTCTATATTTTCAGGGATCCCCCTGATCCTTAGGTTATTACGCCTACTTCTATCCTCGGCGTCCGCTAACTTTTCCGCTTGTTGGTGTACTTGCTTCTGAAGCTCTTTTACAGTTTCAACCAAATCCAGGTGAGATTGCTCGAGAGTGCAATCTATTCTCTATTATTTCCGTCCGCTGATTAATGCCCTCCATGGCTCCATATAAAGTATCAAAGTCTTTCTTAAAGTCGTTTTTCAGATCGACTCTCAAATCTTTAATGAGTTGTATTATCATGCCAGCTGATGGTGGCAGATCATCTGCCAATTCAGGTGGCATATTAGGATTGTAAGTCGCTGCTATAAATGTGGTGGTAGCCATATTGGAGGTGGCAGTGGCCATCTTGGGAGTGGAATACACAATGTCTGGTCTGGCAGCCATCTTTGTTGTGGCATCATGACCTTTTCTCTGTGGTAGTGCAGAGAAAGTACTTGTTTGGAGCATTTCAGCTCCTAGTTCCATGTTTTGGACCTCTGGGCTTTCCATAGCCCTTACTGTGCCTTTAAGAGTTTTGGGTCGGATAGCAGAGCCCCCCCCCCACCGGGACCGACAACCTGGAGGCCGAGGATCCCGATGGGGAGTGTGACCTCACACTACCCTCCCCTTTACTTGCAGCTTTACTTGCTGCTCTATGCTGAGACCGCGAGCGGCTTGCTGGGTGGTCCTTGCCGCTCACGGGAGACACAGCTTTGTGCTCCGAGCATGCCGAGTGCTCGGAGCACTCTGAGCCGCACACAGAGGTGTCGGCTAGTGCGGCCGCAGTCCCGCCGCTCTCTGAATGCTGCGAGCGGGTCGCGACCGCACAGGCATAAGTCTTAGCATGGGAGACCGGGAAGGATTTCCCCGGCGCCACCAACGAAATTTTAAGCGGCGAAACCAGCCGCGAGCCAGGCTTGGAAGCAGGGGAGTGAGCCTGGGCAACCTTACTCACCCCAGCAGCTCCTGCTCCCGATTTCTTCGTTACAGGTACAGATTTTTCAGCTTTCTTCATTTTCTCCATGTTAGGAATTGTATTAACTATTATTATTTAAAGGTAGAATTTCTCTATTTCAATTAAATTTTCACTTTATGAACGAAATTGCCCCCCTTGTCCAGGAGCCTCTCTAAAACGCGGCCATCTAAGATGGTGGCCAAGACACGCCCCCCGATCCTGTGTATTAAAACTGCAGCTATAAGGTTATGGTGTAAGGAGGTCCCCTGTCTCCCCGTACACAGTGTATTATAACTGCAGCTATAAGGTTATGGTGTAAGGAGGTCCCCTGTCTCCCCGCACACAGTGTATTATAACTGTAGCTATAAGGTTATGGTGTAAGGAGGTCCCCTGTCTCCCCGCACACAGTGTATTATAACTGCAGCTATAAGGTTATGGTGTAAGGAGGCCCCCTGTCTCCCAGCACACAGTGTATTATAACTGCAGCTATAAGGTTATGGTGTAAGGAGGTCCCGTGTCTCCCCGCACACAGTGTATTATAACTGCAGCTATAAGGTTATGGTGTAAGGAGGTCCCGTGTCTCCCCGCACACAGTGTATTATAACTGCAGCTATAAGGTTATGGTGTAAGGAGGTCCCCTGTCTCCACGCACACAGTGTATTATAACTGCAGCTATAAGGTTATGGTGTGAGGAGGTCACCTGTCTCCCCGCACACAGTGTATTATAACTGCAGCTATAAGGTTATGGTGTGAGGAGGTCACCTGTCTCCCCGCACACAGTGTATTATAACTGCAGCTATAAGGTTATGGTGTGAGGAGGTCACCTGTCTCCCCGCACACAGTGTATTATAACTGCAGCTATAAGGTTATAGTGTAAGACTGAGTGCTCCCTGCAGTCTATGTAGAGACCTAGCCATTGTAGCGCTTTTATACAAAATGCTTAGATCTCCCATGAGCTTACACTGTAAAGGACTATCTGTACATAGATAAAATGGCATGGTTCCATTGGGTTGCCGTGGCAATGGCTAAACGCAACAGCGTTTATTACCTTTGTATTCAATTTTTATTTTGTCGTTATAGGATCCAGACAGCCATATTTTTGGTTGCAAATACAGCGGATTTATCTCCCTTAATTAGGTATTTATAGGAGGAGCTACAGTTGTAATCAAATCAGGTTTATGATCAAAATTATGGACTTTCAGCTGTTTGCCATGAACAAATCAGACAAAGCAGATTATACATTTCAAGTGGTTTCCCCAAATTCAACAGCAAATGCAACTAATAATGACTTCTCCAGTTTTAAAAGGATTTA
Source organism: Pelobates fuscus (assembly GCF_036172605.1). Taxonomy (NCBI): domain Eukaryota; kingdom Metazoa; phylum Chordata; class Amphibia; order Anura; family Pelobatidae; genus Pelobates; species Pelobates fuscus. Next base: position 425,837,110 of record NC_086319.1, read on the forward strand.
TCCCTATCTATAGAATCCCTCACAATAGCACAAATATGAAAAACAAGTGTCTCAAGCACACATGGTGCAACTAGTCAACGGCATCATTAGTTGTACCAGGTGTGCTTGAACTGGAAGACTTGAAATACCTGAACTGGCTAGGGGTTTGTTGAGTGACATGTTTGACTGCATGTTAAAATATGGCAAAAGAATGGTTCACTAAGGTAAGAGAAAAGATCGTCCTTCACAAACAAGGAACAGAATGTGGCAGAAAAAGGAAGCTATCAATGGCTGCAACCACATTTCTGAGAAGGCAGGTTGTGAAAAACTCTGGAGTGACTGCAAAAGACCTGCAGCAAAACTTGGAGAAAACCGGCACCAAGGTCTCAGTGAGCACAATATGGCAAAACTGACACAAATAGACAATCATACAAAAAGCCAGAGAAGTTTTAGTATTCTGTTCTGTGTGTGATTAAACAAAACTGGAACTTTTTGGCCCAATGGATCAGTGCTATGTCTATAAGAAGAATGAAGAACACTGCCTACAGTTAACCGTGGTGGTGGCTCGGTGATGCTCTGGGGCTGATTTGCATCTTCTGGCACTGGAAACCTGCGGCATGTGCAAGGCAATATCGATTCATTGAAGTATCAGGAAATCCTAGGAGAAAACATCATGCCGTCTGTAAGGAAGCTGAAGCTTGGGCGTCACTGGACCTTTCAAGACAATGATCACAAACATACCCTAAATTCCACCAAGAAAAAGTTCTCAAAAACTCTTCAGTGGCCATCACAGTTACCGGACTTGAATCCCATAGAAAATCCCAGGTGGGATTTGAAGGCGGCAGTTGAATGCAGACCCAAGAATATTACTGGACTGGAGGCCATTGCTCAGATACGCTGCCAGAAGCTTGTGTCTTGCTATGTGTATCGGAGAGCTGATATTCCACAGGTTATCTCCACTCAAGATCCCAGTGAGGCTCAGGAACAAGTATTAAAAATCCATTAGGCAATAATTTCAGCAAGCAAGACAATCCAATAATATCACAACATCAATCCCAATGACTGGACGACACACAGCATCAGGAACAGAACCGAACTTTTAATCACACAACCTTCTTTTAAATAATTCTCCCATGCAAGGGAGGGATTTACAGTAATTACACAATACTCCAATCACATACGAGTTGCCACCCACACATCCCATCCCCTTAGTATGACACATAATCCCATTATGCAGGACACCGTTCCCCTTGTTTTCTGGATGTACCCCTAAACCTGAGAGTAGCCATGATCTGGGTGAGACACATATCCAAAAATCACCCAGATCGGACCAGGGGTTCGGGAAATTCCTGGAAGTACTAAAAAGACCGACCGCGCTAGGGTTAACAGCCGAAAAGGGTTCCATACATTTTGGCCCTGCGGTCATTCACAGAAAAGGGAATGAAACACTCGAATCGCAAGGGTTATGAGAGCTGGGGAGGATTCGGGTAAATCCCCTTGTTCGTGGGGTTCTTTCTACCGAACGGGGAGTCGTTCGGTAGTTTTTACACAAATTGGCGACAGTGTGGAGGTCTCAGCAGCGTTTGCCTAACCGAGTGTCCTATTTGGGTTCCAGACACTCGACAGCATAACACCGCTGTTCGGGAGTTTAAGATGGCGGCCGCCGCCGCCGCCATGTGTTAGTCTCCTGAATGGCGGCCACCCAGAGGACAAAGTACATACCGCATGAATTGCCAATTACCCGTTAACATTGTTGCGAACAGTAATTGGAAGCACACTTACTCCTGGGGTGGTCTGATTGTTCGGTAGTTTCACTCACATAATAACTGGAGTGATTTTACCGAACAATCTGACGAATGCTGCATACACAGGGCACAATTAAACCGAAAACATGCGAATATACATAATTCTGAAGACAGCCCAATGCCATCCGCTACACTATGCATCTCGTTTATAGCAGGCCTGACTGCTAAAGGGTGCTCTACTAAGTACTAGAGATGCTTGCCATAAAAGGGTTGAATAATTTTGAGACCTGAAATCATTACATTGCAAGTTGCATTTCTTTGGATTTGGGGAAACCAAATGAAGCATTTCTTGTGTTGAGCCATTTCAATTGCTTTTATTTGATCACTGAAATCAGGTGAAAGTCTGTAAATGTTGACAATAAACCTAATGTGTAATAGGAGTTGAATCATTTTGATTATAACTGTATTTAAAGATGTGGAGTAGAAGATGGGAACAAGCATCTCTCCCTGAGGAAGCCCGTTTTAGACAAGAGAGTTTCAGTCTACTGTTGTACACTATGCATTCTGTATACTCGTGAATGCACTTTGCACTGCAAGGTGGTTAGAAGAAGGTGCCTTAAGCCTGACGCGGAGAACTGTTTTAACGGGTCGTGTTATTCTGCTATATGTACTACACTACGGGCAACAACTGCCATTATCACCCCAGGTCGTGTTATTCTGCTATATGTACTACACTACGTGCACCAACTGCCATATCACCCCAGGCCATGTTATTCTCTATATGTACTACACTACGTGCACCAACTGCCATCATCAGCCCGGGCTGTGTTATTCTGCTATATGTACTAAACTACGTGCACTAACTGCCATATCGCCCCAGGCTGTGTCATTCTGCTATATGTACTACACTACGTGCACCAACTGCCATTATCACCCCAGGCCATGTTATTCTCTATATGTACTACACTACGTGCACTAACTGCCATTATCGCCCCAGGCCATGTTATTCTCCATATGTACTACACTACGTGCACAGGCCGTGTTATTCTGCTATATGTACTACACTACGTGCACCAACTGCCATCACCACCCCAGGCCGTGTTATTCTGCTATATGTACTACACTACGTGATTTAATTGTCGCCACCTTTTGTACAGTACAACAACAGGTTAAAAGTTTGAGGATAATGCAGTAATAAATAAGCAGAGAGGGGGGCAGATAGCAAGATTAGTGCAGCTTGCTCAGTGCTCACTCACGCTCAGTTTCAGTCACAGACGTGCTGGATGTCATGCTGCTCATGGAGGCACTGCCAGGATACACGGGGAACGATCCGCTCAGGGCTGCAGAATGGGACACCCAGGCTGCAGGATCAATCGGCTGAATTGGCTCATCTAGGTAGAGAAAGCAGAGCATGAGAAGAGAGCCGAGATGGAGGGGTAGGGCAGAGATAGGAGCCATAATCACTTACTGCGAGGGAGAGTAAAGTAGCCCTGAGGGGAGGGATCCCAGCACTTGGCCACAGTCAGGATGATGGGGCTGAAAGAGAAAACAAGGGCAAGTAATGACAGATTCCGAGCCAAGCACAAACACCGCACTCCCAGTCTATTCTGCCACTCACCCTGGTTTATGTACGATATCTCTCAAGACCCGCACTGCATCATCGTTACTCATATTCTCAAAATTGATGTCATTCACCTGCAAAAAGAAACAAATTGGGGGAAACAGTGTTATGTGGGGCAAGGCACCGAGACCGGGGGCATCAGGCAGAATACACACAGAGAGGGAGGGCAAGGCACCGAGACCGGGGGCATCAGGCAGAATGCACACAGAGAGGGAGGGCAAGGCACCGAGACCGGGGGCATCAGGCAGAATACACACAGAGAGGGAGGGCAAGGCACCGAGACCGGGGGCATCAGGCAGAATACACACAGAGAGGGAGGGCAAGGCACAGAGACCGGGGGCATTAGGCAGAATACACACAGAGAGGGAGGGCAAGGCACCGAGACCGGGGGCATCAGGCAGAATACACACAGAGAGGGAGGGCAAGGCACCGAGACCGGGGGCATCAGGCAGAATGCACACAGAGAGGGAGGGCAAGGAACCGAGACCGGGGGCATCAGGCAGAATACACACAGAGAGGGAGGGCAAGGCACCGAGACCGGGGGCATCAGGCAGAATACACACAGAGAGGGAGGGCAAGGCACCGAGACCGGGGGCATCAGGCAGAATGCACACAGAGAGGGAGGGCAAGGCACCGAGACCGGGGGCATCAGGCAGAATACACACAGAGAGGGAGGGCAAGGCACCGAGACCGGGGGCATTAGGCAGAATACACACAGAGAGGGAGGGCAAGGCACCGAGACCGGGGGCATTAGGCAGAATACACAAAGAGAGGGAGGGCAAGGCACCGAGACCGGGGGCATTAGGCAGAATGCACACATAGAGGGAGGGCAAGGCACCGAGACCAGGGGCATCAGGCAGAATACACACAGAGAGGGAGGGCAAGGCACCGAGACCGGGGGCATCAGGCAGAATACACACAGAGAGGTGCCTATGGTCTCGTCTGAGATCTAAAAAGACAAAAGGGAATTGGGGGCACACCCAGAACATGCATTCTGCAGGAATGGTGCTGCCTAAAATGTATACATAATACAGATTAAGAAAAAGCGCACACAAATACATTATAACATTGTATAGGGCTACTTAAAATCACCTATGTCAGCAAACAAATATGGAGATTCAGTTCCACCATATGTCCATCCCTACGTCATAGATCCCCAAGGCACCAAGACCGGGGTCAGCAAACAAATATGGAGATTCAGTTCCACCATATGTCCATCCCTACGTCATAGATCCCCAAGGCACCAAGACCGGGGGCATCAGGCAGAATACACACAGAGAGGGAGGGCAAGGCACCAAGACCGGGGGCATCAGGCAGAATACACACAGAGAGGGAGGGCAAGGCATCAAGACCGGGGGCATCAGGCAGAATACACACAGAGAGGGAGGGCAAGGCACCAAGACCGGGGGCATCAGGCAGAATGCACACAGAGAGGGAGGGCAAGGCACCAAGACCGGGGGCATCAGGCAGAATGCACACAGAGATGGAGGGCAAGGCACCGAGACGGGGCGTCAGGCAGAATGCACACAGAGTGGGAGGGCAAGGCACCGAGACCATCAGGCAGAATACACACAGAGAGGGAGGGCAAGGCACCGAGACCGGGGGCATCAGGCAGAATGCACACAGAGATGGAGGGCAAGGCACAGAGACAGGGGGCGTCAGGCAGAATTCACACAGAGAGGGAGGGCAAGGCACCGAGACCGGGGGCATCACGCAGAATGCACACAGAGAGGGAGGGCAAGGCACCGAGACCGGGGGCATCAGGCAGAATACACACAGAGAGGGAGGGCAAGGCACCGAGACCGGGGGCATCAGGCAGAATACACACAGAGAGGGAGGGCAAGGCACCGAGACCGGGGGCATCAGGCAGAATACACACAGAGAGTGAGGGCAAGGCACCGAGACAGGAGGCATCAGGCAGAATGCACACAGAGATTGAGGGCAAGGCACCGAGACAGGGGGCGTCAGGCAGAATGCACACAGAGTGAGGGCAAGGCACCGAGACAGGGAGCGTCAGGCAGAATGCACACAGAGTGAGGGCAAGGCACCGAGACAGGGGGCTTCAGGCAGAATGCACACAGAGAGGGAGGGCAAGGCACCGAGACCGGGGGCATCAGAAAGAATACACACAGAGAGGGAGGGCAAGGCACCAAGATCGGGGGCATCAGGCAGAAAGCACACAGAGAGGGAGGGCAAGGCACCGAGACCGGGGGCATCAGGCAGAAAGCACACAGAGAGGGAGGGCAAGGCACCGAGACCGGGGGCGTCAGGCAGAATGCACACAGAGAGGGAGGGCAAGGGGGCATCAGGCAGAATGCACACAGAGGGAGGGCAAGGCACCGAAACAGGGGGCGTCAGGTAGAACGCACACAGAGAGGGAGGGCAAGGCACCGAAACAGGGGGCGTCAGGTAGAACGCACACAGAGAGGGAGGGCAAGGCACCGAGACAGGGGGCATCAGGCAGAATACACACAGAGAGGGAGGGCAAGGCACCAAGACCGGGGGCATCAGGCAGAATACACACAGAGAGGGAGGGCAAGGCATCAAGACCGGGGGCATCAGGCAGAATGCACACAGAGAGGGAGGGCAAGGCACTGAGACAGGGGGCGTCAGGTAGAACGCACACAGAGAGGGAGGGCAAGGCACCGAGACAGGGGGCGTCAGGTAGAACGCACACAGAGAGGGAGGGCAAGGCACCGGCAGGGAGACAAGGGGCGTCAGGCAGAATGCACATGGAAAAGGAGGGCAAGGAGACCGGGGGTGTCAGGATTTACACACACACAGAGGCGCGGTCAATGTCGTTCTTCCCTGATCAAGCCATCAGACTTCTCTATTCAGTTCCACATACATTTTCCAAAAGACAATTATCCAGCCCTTTTTTTTTTTTTTTTTTTATATTTACCTAGACTACATCATATTCACAATAGGATTTATTCACTAACACAAAATGATAGAGACTGAAAACCAAACTGAAAAGTTTATAAGCGGAGTTTTAGAAATATTCCAAACCGCAATTTATAGATTCACCTTTCAGTTCAGTATTTATTGATCTGAAGCAGTGTTATAGCAAGAATTTTTAGACCATGGATTAAACCATCCTCGGGCCGAGTGTTGGCCTGGTTAGTATGCTCAAATAAAATATCAATCCAATCAGCGCCAGCTCACCTGTAGCAGCATGTCCCCAGGTTCAATCCTTCCATCAGCAGCAACGGCCCCACCCTTCATTATGGACCCAATATAAATGCCACCATCGCCGCGCTCGTTACTCTGACCCACGATGGAAATGCCCAGGAAATTATACTTTTCTAGAAAGGAAGAGAGAGTTAATCCTCAGATTGCGTTGCCAATACTAAATAAAGGAAGATCATTATATCGATTGGGTTACAACTCCTATATAATAGAAATGCAAATAATACATTTGTGCAATATTATTTCATTGGAGGACCAGAGACGAGCATTATATTATACACGAAGAAAGGAGCAACACAGTGGCTTTAATCTCCATTCACTGAACTACAGCAAAATCCAGGCTAAATTAGCCAATCTGGAAACGTTCACCAACTCTGCTGTACCATTCGCCGCAGTGAATGAAGCCAGGTATGTTTCAATAAAGTCAGGCGGTTTCTTTCTGCAGCCCAGGGCTCAATGAAGACAAAATAGCTGAGCGGCTCAGACTACTAGGACCAGAAATCTAGCACTGAATGCCAAACTACAGGTTGTAATAGGAAAATAGAAACACCACTAGCACTGGGGAGTGATTATATACAGTGAGCTATTAAAATGATTCTGCAACATGAAGCTGCTCCCAAATGTGAAACTCTGGGGTCTAGAGCGTGAACGAGATACGGAGACAGTCGGTCAGGGATTCCTGCTGGATTAACACACATACCCATATTGAGCGTCACTGTGATAATATTCAACGACATGGTAGAATCTGTAACACTGCTGAATGAGGTTGCCTGGAAAGAGAACAACAAAAACAGATCCAAGTCACTCCACAGGGAGATGGACAGAATCACCCTGCACCCACACTGCCCTGCCGCCCTCAACGCACCCACACTGCCCCCCTCAACGCACCCACACTGCCCCCCTCAACGCACCCACACTGCCCCCCTCAACGCACCCACACTGCCCCCCTCAACGCACCCACACTGCCCCCCTCAACGCACCCACACTGCCCCCCTCAACGCACCCACACTGCCCCCCTCAACGCACCCACACTGCCCCCCTCAACGCACCCACACTGCCCCCCTCAACGCACCCACACTGCCCCCCCTCAACGCACCCACACTGCCCCCCTCAACGCACCCACACTGCCCCCCTCAACGCACCCACACTGCCCCCCTCAACGCACCCACACTGCCCCCCTCAACGCACCCACACTGCCCCCCTCAACGCACCCACACTGCCCCCCTCAACGCACCCACACTGCCCCCCTCAACGCACCCACACTGCCCCCCTCAACGCACCCACACTGCCCCCCTCAACGCACCCACACTGCCCCCCTCAACGCACCCACACTGCCCCCCTCAACGCACCCACACTGCCCCCCTCAACGCACCCACACTGCCCCCCTCAACGCACCCACACTGCCCCCCTCAACGCACCCACACTGCCCCCCTCAACGCACCCACACTGCCCCCCTCAACGCACCCACACTGCCCCCCTCAACGCACCCACACTGCCCCTCTCAATGCACCCACACTGCCCCTCTCAATGCACCCACACTGCCCCTCTCAATGCACCCACACTGCCCTGCCCCTCTCAATGCTCCTTCCAGATGTTCTGATCACATTTCCTCAAAGCTCTGTCCCTCTCCCCATCTGTTTTCTCTGCATACCGCTGCTCAAACTTAGTCCCTTGAATTCCAGCAACAGCAAAATGTTAATGACACCCAGACATACCTCTCTGCTTCCAATCTCTCTCCCACTCATCAACAATGTGTCACTTACTGCCTCGCTTCCTCGTCAACTGGGCATCTTCTTGGTCCCTAAAATGTACCTTCCCTCCAAATAAAACTAACCCTCCATGGTCCTTCTCCCTGCATATTCAACGTCACCAAATCCAGTCATTTCCACTTTGTAAAAGCTGCAGATCTTACTTGCAGCCCTTGCAGGCCCTCCCCTTCTAACCCCGCCCAGACTTTCTGTGGCTGTCCAATCAGACTTCCCAATGCAGCTCAAGTCCTCTGAGCTAAACAACCAGGACGTAACAGGACCAGTTGGTTGTCTGACAGCCAGATGGGGGTGTAACAAGGTTAATTTAGAAAAAGTGACAATTTATACTGAAACCTGCAATCCCCTCTCCCATTTTACAAAGAAAGGATGCACTCATCATGCATAAAGCATTTCAGCAAGATAAACTGCTTTAGGGATCTGGAGTGTTAAAACCCACCTCCCATCAGAATAGCCTATGGTCTCGTCTGAGATCTAAAAAGACAAAAGGGAATTGGGGGCACACCCAGAACATGCATTCTGCAGGAATGGTGCTGCCTAAAATGTATACATAATACAGATTAAGAAAAAGCGCACACAAATACATTATAACATTGTATAGGGCTACTTAAAATCACCTATGTCAGCAAACAAATATGGAGATTCAGTTCCACCATATGTCCATCCCTACGTCATAGATCCCCAATATCGGTGGGTACTACACTAAAATGGGCCAATTCCTGAGATCTGTCTCAAAGATAATTTAGTAGCAATTTAATTTAAATCAGAAATAAAAGATTTGAAAATAGTTTGAACTTGTGTTCCAGTTATGACTTTGGCCATTGTGGAAGCTGGGCTGGTTGCCAGTAGTGGGGTTCTACTCACCCTCTCTAGTCGGGGAGGCCGTTGTTTACGTCTACGGCGGTGTCGTTTAAGAAGTCGTGACGCACTGCTTTGTTCAGTAGAACTGCTGAACCTAGGAGTCAAAAATAATATTTATAATAAACAATAACAGAATCCTCTGAGTGTGCCTGTACCTGGGAGGAGGCCAGCAGAAATTCTGGAAAAGTATGGGGGTCAGAAAAGGTTGCGCTCAGGATTTTGCATTAGGAAAAGGTTTCAGAATAAGAAGTATTGATGGCCTGAGACAATAGTAATGTATGCATCTGGTACTCCCTCAGACACTGAAACACCACTAAAAGGGTTTACTGCCAAATATCAGCAGACGGCAGATTTGGAACAAACAAACAGTTTTACACCTACTCCATTGGGACTAGTACTAGACTCAATTTAGTTCCAATTAGAATTCTCTAATGTTGCAGAATTGTGGACTGGTTACTGCCGCCCCTCTACCTGCTCATAGTATCGTCCTCCTCTGAGTCACAGATGCTGGTCTCGATCTCACTGGTTAGGAGAGTTGATGAAGATTCGTAACCAGCCAAATGTCGTTCAGTTCGGCCATTAACGCCTCGAGCAAGTCCTGCGCAACGAGAAAGATGAAGATAGGATTAGTTAATCCATCCCCAGGCTGCCATTAGACAAGTGATGCACCCCCAACAAAGCCCTGCGCAGTTGTCTCCTATCCTCTGCATCACATGCTCTACGACCAGCCATAGCTGCTCCGGGGTACCTTGTTAAAGGATTTCCATTTTATAGTATTCATCGAGTTGATAAAATAAACGGTCACCCAGACTGGCGCCTTGCGAGCTAGCAGCTACATTTCACACAGAAAATCCACTTCATCACATTTAAGCATCGTAGCCATCTAACAGCATGTGTTGGCTTTAACACCTTCATTCCCAAACCTATATAAAAAGCCTTTACTCTGATCAGTTCAGGAGAATTACTGGAGTTTATTTAAAATGCGGCAAAATGTATTTTCAGAACGAGGAGTCCAAATGACGCCACTTTCTAACCAGTAACAGATTATCAGGTATATTCACTAATGGGAAAAGGCAGGAACTGAAACGGTTTCCAATTGCAAGCCCAAAAAACAGCCAAACTGAAGTCAGACTTGCCAATTCCCGACTGAGTGAATGAGTCATAAAATGCCAGCTCTACAGAACACAGATTAAGCAACTAAACCTGTTAGAACAGGGACCTCATTAACCTTACCCAATGGCTTACAGTATGGAAATAGAACCTCCAATAAGATACCGCGCTGCAGACTATGCTGGAGCGATATGAATGTTAACTGATGGACACCTCCACTACGCTCTTCATTTACCCACTGCCGTCTTGCGCTGTGAGCTCCTACATGGAGTAAACCTGCGTGCTTTATACTGGATGCATGGCTGCCATTTCCCAATCACGCTAGCCAGGGCTCTACATCTACCCCCACCACGCAGCGGTCACGCTAGCCAGGGCTCTACATCTACAGCCCCCCACCTAGCAGTCACGCTAGCCAGGGCTCTACATCTACAGCCCCCCATCTAGCAGTCACGCTAGCCAGGGCTCTACATCTACAGCCCCCCATCTAGCAGTCACGCTAGCCAGGGCTCTACATCTACAGCCCCCCATCTAGCAGTCACGCTAGCCAGGGCTCTACATCTACAGCCCCCCATCTAGCAGTCACGCTAGCCAGGGCTCTACATCTACAGCCCCCCACCTAGCAGTCACGCTAGCCAGGGCTCTACATCTACAGCCCCCCACCTAGCAGTCACGCTAGCCAGGGCTCTACATCTACAGCCCCCCACCTAGCAGTCACGCTAGCCAGGGCTCTACATCTACAGCCCCCCACCTAGCAGTCACGCTAGCCAGGGCTCTACATCTACAGCCCCCCACCTAGCAGTCACGCTAGCCAGGGCTCTACATCTACAGCCCCCCACCTAGCAGTAACGCTAGCCAGGGCTCTACATCTACCCCCCTCCAGCAGTCACACTAGCCAGGGCTCTACATCTACCCCCCTCCAGCAGTCACACTAGCCAGGGCTCTACATCTACCCCCACCACTCAGTAGTCACGCTAGCCAGGACTCTACATCTACCCCAATCCAGCAGTCACTCTAGCATCTCTACATCTAACCCCTCCCTTCCCCCCTCCCCCTCCTCCCCCCCCCACAACACGCTAGCCAGGGCTCTACATCTACCCCCCTCCAGCAGTCACACTAGCCAGGGCTCTACATCTACCCCCATCACACAGCAGTCCCACTAGCCAGGGCTCTAGATCTACCCCCACCATGCAGCAGTCACGCTAGCCAGGGCTCTACAACTAAACCCCCCCCCCCCTTCCCCCAGCAGTCACACTAGCCAGGGCTCTACATCTAACCCCCACCCCCCCCAGCAGTCACGCTAGCCAGGGCTCTACATCTAACCCCCACCCCCCCAGCAGTCACGCTAGCCAGGGCTCTACATCTACCCCCAACACGCACCGGTAATGCTAGCCAGGGCTCTACATCAACAGCCCCCCACCTAGTAGTCACGCTAGCCAGGGCTCTACATCAACAGCCCCCCACCTAGTAGTCACGCTAGCCAGGGCTCTACATCTACCCCCACCACGCAGCGGTCACGCTAGTCAGGGCTCTACATCTACCCCCCCTCCAGCTGTCACGCTAGCCAGGGCTCTACATCTACCCCCCCTCCAGCAGTCACGCTAGCCAGGGCTCTACATCTAATCCCCACCTCCTACCTAACAGTCACGCTAGCCATGGCTCTACATCTACCCCCGTCCGCAGCTCTAGCTGTGACATTCACTCACATACCCTGCCCGTCACTCTCTTTCCTCCGTGGACGGTCTCTTCTCACAGAGATCACAGACTCTGTCTCTGTTTCCTGATCAAGGTTCTCGGTGCTGCCAGAAGCATTCGGACTGTGAATAGGAGAAAATGTCACGTCAGACAATCCAAGCTGCAACACATTCTGGGCTAAAAGTAGAACATGACACACTCACTGAAATGATGGAGGACGCGAATCCCCAATGCCACTAGTTCTCTCCACCGGAGGCGGAGGCAGAGGAGGAGGAACCGGGGACTGCTCAGGCCTGGGATCTGTGACAGGAGGCGGAGGCTCAGGTGGAGTGTTTTCCGCAGACACCAACTATAAGAAAAATAATGTATTGATCAGGTTATACAGAGGGGTTTGTTAAGAGGTTACGCCAACACAGCCTGCTGTAGTGGTTATGTCAGGAAAGCCCTGGCACTGCTTCCAAGTAAGGGAGCAAACATTTTTAGCAGAACAGAAAGCAGGAGTTGAAACATTGAATGTGACGGCAGATAAGAACCATTCGGTCCATCTAGTCTTTTTTTTTTTTTTTTTTTTAAATACTTTCATTAGTCCCTGGCCTTATCTTATAGCTGGGATATAAAGGATATATAGTTAGAGAGATCTCACAGTCATGCTGCAATCACACACTAGATGGCTTATGGGTGCATTTAAAGAGAAACCCTTAATGAACCTGCCATGATAGACAAAGATTACGGTTTTCTAAACATCTGGTTTGACTCATGGTATACACGTTCTTCCCTTAATACTATTAAAGGTTCATATTTCATATTTTAAACTATTTCCTTTACCCAGTCTCCTGCTGAGACCAGTAGTCAGGTTTAATGCATATATCTTATGTTGGCTTTGTATAAATATAGGTCATCTGTCCAAACCTGCTGCAATAAGTTATTCTGGCTCTTCCTCTCCATGCTGCTACTGCTGCTCTCACACAATGCCTGCCCCTCCTTCCTGTTTCCCCTTCCAGGTATTGCATTTCTTTAAGCTGTAGACAAGCGAGAGAGATGCCCGGGGAGGGTTTACCAGACATACAGGGCACAGCCTACCTTTCTCTAACAATTGGCCCAAGGTCAGCACACAGGCTAAATGGGGAAAGGGCAATCTTTAAACCTCTGATTTTAACAGTTTTGCTAGCTAAGGGTTGAGCTAAAATTTGATTCTCTATCCATTAAGTTGTATTTGTTATGTAGGCACCCGTTAAATTACAGTGAAACACTCCGCTCCAATTCTAGGTTTTATTTTGGTTGAGAAGTTGGACAATTGACTCCATTTATGCATAAATATTATCGCCTTGTATTAGTCCATACACTAAACCTGTAGCCATTGTCTGGTGTATACGGGGAGCTAGAATTAAGTTAAAGGAATACTACAGGGTCCGTAACACAAATGTTAACTCTATAGTAAAAACATAACTCTAAAACACCTTATTTCCAGCACCATGCGTGTCTGCCTCTGACCCACCCTCTTGACTGACATCCGAATTTACGAGGTCAGCCAATCACAACGCTTTGCTTTCTCATAGAAAAGCATTGGATTGGCTGAGATAGTCAATTCTAATTATCTAAACCAAGGAGTCAGGAGCCGAACACAGCCCTGGTCATTCAGCATCTCCTCAGAGATACACCGAATCAATGTATCTCTGAGGAAAGTTCAGTGTCTGCATGCAGAGGGTGGAGATCCTGAATGTCACACTGTGCAGCACTGCCTCAGGAAGCACCTCTAGCAACCATCTGAGGAGTGTCCAGTGGAATTATCCCTAGGGGGCAATGTAAACACTGTCTAAACAGCAAAAAGTCTGCAGAGATAGGATATAGACATCAGAACTAAATTAGAGAACTGGTCTGCTGCTGATCCGCCTCCTTGGCTGAGATCACCAGAATTGGCCATTCTAGCCAATCAAATGCTTTGCCATAGTAAATGCGCACATGTTGCAAAATACAGCTCTTCGCATTTCCTCATAGAAAAGCACTGGCAGAGTTCAGAGAGAGCAGAGACGGTGAATTTCAGTGCTGCACATCCAGGAAGCCCCTCCAGTGGCCGTCTGAGCGACTATCACTAGAGGTGTTAATAGCCAGCAATGTAAATAGCTGCATGACCTGACTATACACACACCAGAACAACTACATTAACATGTATAACGGACATTATGCAGGTGACTATAGTGTCCCTTTAACAAGCTTAGGCAGGCAAAGTATGTAAATTAACGCCTGCAGTGCTGTACGAACGGTGGCCGCACAACGGGTTTCTCAATATCTCTCCGCCATGTTATTCCTCCCCAGTAAATTATATCATCGTGTTCAATGGGGAGAAATAATGAGGAAACGTCCCTCTATTACTCCGGATAGCAGTAACAGCAAAGTCATATTGCTGATCCCTAGAGATGCCAGTTGGCAGTAGGAGAAGGGTACACTGAACAGGGGGACAGGTGTGGAAACTAAACGCTAAATAGAGTCACAAGCTAAGACGGTCAGAGAAAAACGGGGACAAGGACAAATGATCACAATATCACAGAGATGAATTCCAAGCTCTTACCCAAGAAACCACACGGCCATTAAAACATGGCAGTTTGGCATTGTCGTCCGAAATCTCCTCCTTTACCACCCTACAAGAGAAGAAAACACAATAACTCCAGATACCCACCAAGTGCCCCAAAGATTAGCAACAGCAGAGAACAGATTTAACATTCACACCGTCCTCCAAACCTTGGCTAAATCTGCTCTCTGTCTAGGAGACAGACACACACACCTTGTACATTTCAATATATGATAAACTGAGAGGAAACTACTGGTGAGTTCTTTCCCCTATAAAAAAAGATCAGTCTGTCTACGAGGCCTGGTTGTTGATGGACATTAAACTGAACAGCTTTCCCTCTCCGTACCCAGATTCCTCTCCTGAAACGGTCTTCAAAACAAAACACTAAGCCTTCAATGAACACTATCCTAGCAACCTACTTTTCTACCCTTACCTTTTGTGTCACTATATCCCACTCCCTCTAGCATGTAAGCTCACTGAGCAGGCCCTCAATCCCTCTGCTACTGTGTCACTATACCCCACTCCCTCTAACATGTAAGCTCACTGAGCAGGGCCCTCAATCCCTCTGTTACTGTGTCACTATACCCCACTCCCTCTAACATGTAAGCTCACTGAGCAGGGCCTCAATCCCTCTGTTACTGTGTCACTATACCCCACACCCTCTAACATGTAAACTCACTGAGCAGGGCCCTCAATCCCTCTGTTACTGTCACTATACCCCACTCCCTCTAACATGTAAGCTCACTGAGCAGGGCCCTCAATCCCTCTGTTACTGTGTCACTATACCCCACTCCCTCTAACATGTAAACTCACTGAGCAGGGCCCTCAACCCCTCTGTTACTGTGTCACTATACCCCACTCCCTCTAACATGTAAGCTCACTGAGCAGGGCCCTCAATCCCTCTGTTACTGTGTCACTATACCCCACTCCCTCTAACATGTAAACTCACTGAGCAGGCCCTCAATCCCTCTGTTACTGTGTCACTATACCCCACTCCCTGTAGCATGTACACTCACTGTGCAGGCCCTCAATCCCTCTGTTACTGTGTCACTATACCCCACTCCCTCTAACATGTAAGCTCACTGAGCAGGGCCTCAATCCCTCTGTTACTGTGTCACTATACCCCACACCCTCTAACATGTAAACTCACTGAGCAGGGCCCTCAATCCCTCTGTTACTGTGTCACTATACCCCACTCCCTCTAACATGTAAACTCACTGAGCAGGACCCTCAATCCCTCTGTTACTGTGTCACTATACCCCACTCCCTCTAGCATGTAAACTCACTGAGCAGGACCCTCAATCCCTCTGTTACTGTGTCACTATACCCCACTCCCTCTAACATGTAAACTCACTGAGCAGGGCCCTCAATCCCTCTGTTACTGTGTCACTATACCCCACTCCCTCTAACATGTAAACTCACTGAGCAGGACCCTCAATCCCTCTGTTACTGTGTCACTATACCCCACTCCCTCTAACATGTAAACTCACTGAGCAGGACCCTCAATCCCTCTGTTACTGTGTCACTATACCCCACTCCCTCTAACATGTAAACTCACTGAGCAGGGCCCTCAATCCCTCTGTTACTGTGTCACTATAACCCCCTCCCTCTAACATGTAAACTCACTGAGCAGGCCCTCAATCCCTCTGTTACTCTGTCACTATATCCCACTCCCTCTAGCGTGTAAGCTCACTGAGCAGGGCAATCAATCCCTCTGTTCCTGTTCATCTATTTGTCTGGTTACTCATTGCACAGTGCTACGGGACTTGTTGGCACTTTATAAATAATATCTTCATTTTGTGTAGAGCTTTAAGCGAATGATCACATTAATTAAGGATGAAAACTCAAACCAGGTTCTTTTCGGTTTCACCCATATTGTGCGGGGAAGTCACACTGCCCCTGTGTTTTACTCCATGGGATTACCAGCTACTGGATATTGTCTCCAGCCTCAAGGAATGGGCAGGCAGAATATATCCCTAAAGTATGAACTAGGTACCAATTTATTCCACCCCTCACAACAGGCATAAGATGTCCAAACCTAGAGCACCCAAATGCCGTGGAAAATTAACTTCCCTGTTTCCATGTGGATATCGGCAGCAAAACACTTGATTAAAGGGATGAACTTCTTGCACAAGGTTTAAAATATACATCATCCTCACAGGCTAAGACATGTAACCTGTAGTGATTTGTAAAAGCCATAGTAATGTAGCCCTTTCACTCGATCAGCGTTAGTTTGCCCGCCCACCCTACACAGCTCAGTCCACATTCCACATTGATAATAGCAACATCCCCCAAAACAAGTCAAGACTTTATGAAGGCTAAAACCAGAGACCAGCTGAGTCAATCCAGAGGTGGAAGAGGAAAAACAGGGCAATCTGAACCCTTTTTGTTATATGGCTCACCATCTCTGCCAGCTCCTGACCTAAAAGTACCCTGATAGTGGTGATTGCGACATGCTAAGATAAAGATTCACTGGCCAAAGTCGCTCAAACCAGCATATAGCTCCACGCAGTCGATTCCTGCTTCCTAGTCTTTTCCCTCAATTAGTATTGCTGCATCCATGCAACAAGGATCAGGGGCTCTCAACTGGACTAGTGAACTAGGGCTGTGAAAAATCATGGAAGGATCCTCAGTGATAGCAATGTACCTGCTGATTTGAGAGGACCAGGAAGAAGAAATACCTCTTGTAGAGAGAGCAATCTGACCAAGTTTATAGTAAATGTATTACTATATTATCCTTTGCTTTATTTTGGTTGTATAACGGTTTTAAAAAGTGTTGCATATCCAACAATCTTTAGTACTTACAGGTCTGAAGAGCAGGAGGACAGGACAAAACATCCATATGGATAACCCAATAAGGCTACACTGTTCAAAGAGTAAACCGAGAACATTTAGGAAAAGCATCAGTTTACCACAAATGCCACCATACTTCTCTCCTTGCGGTCTCCAAACCCGTGGATTCAGCCAATAGTGGAGAGTTTGTCAGTACATTTATACTGGCAGACATTTTGTGTTAAGACAGAAATTAAAAGTGTATACTGCCAGTCACCATCAGAACAGAGGTGACTCCATTTTGTATTACAAGGCTAAGACAGACAAGATTAATCTCTTTATTCATTCAATCTGAGC
The DNA here is from genome assembly GCF_036172605.1 of Pelobates fuscus. Lineage (NCBI taxonomy): Eukaryota > Metazoa > Chordata > Amphibia > Anura > Pelobatidae > Pelobates > Pelobates fuscus. Next base: position 425,854,768 of record NC_086319.1, read on the forward strand.
TAAGGAATGCGACTAATGTAAACAAGACAAGAGATAATGCATGATGTCTAAAGCAAAAGGGGGGTTGAATGCGATTATATATATATATATATATATATATATATATATATATATATATATATACATACACATACACACACACACACACATATACACATATACACACATACACACACTCACTATCCACTTATAATTTACTATTATTATATGGAAAACACTGAATCTTACAAAGTTGCATTGTAAGAAAGAGTTGAAGAAGAGTTTAGACATATCAGAAAGCTAGGTAAATCCCAGACACCAAGACTGGGGAAAAGTTATTGAAGATGACAGGTTCTTTGATATATAGTAGCATTAAGAGAACAATAATTACGTCAAATGCATCACCAAAATCAGTTAACACATTATACAAAAAAGGTAAATGGATCCCCTGACAAGAATTTTCTGTTATGTAATTGCGTCATCTACTGTCCAAAAATTAGATTATAGTCTATAGGGAAGACACACCTACAGTTCCCTATTGGTCCTATCGACTAGTGATGTGCAGAGAATTTGCCCCTTTAAAAGGACAAAGGGAAGAGAGAGAGATACTCTCAAACTCTTGGGAACTTACACATTCGGTCTCTGACATTCTAAACACTCTTGGATTCACATCTAGCAGCTAAGATCTAACATCTGAATCAAACATTCTCTTGGACACACCTAATTCTTTTCGTACTAACACAACTTCAGAACTCTGAAAACGTTTCTATTTTCCACAATTCTCATCCTACTTGCATTCGAAATTCCTGGGACATTTCTACACATCTGATAGAAAATCTACAACCTAACTGGTAATTATGCAGTTTTAATTAAATTTAAATTAATAAATTTTTACTAATAGCAGGAATATATATCTGGATAAATATTGGTCAGATTTCCATTATTATAAATCATAATTAGCTAAGGAATATATGGTTATAAAGATTCCATTCCTGCAGGTGGCATAATACCACATTTTTATCCAGAGGTATTGACTTGTTCTGATATAAGATGGTGAATCTTATTTAGGAAAGTTAAGTTGAGGATTACTTTAATTGTAGAATTGCAATATAATAGGCTATCTTGCCTATGAGGATTGTAGCCAGCAGTGTAAGAGTTAATTCAGTGTGATTTGACTGTCAGCCAAAGTTTGCATTGCTTTAAGCTGCACTGATGTGTTCTGTGTTATATTGGCTTCTCTGTGAAGTGTCTGTCGTAAATCTTAAACTGTTGACAACTGGTTGCTTTTAGCCTTCTATGTTGTGTTAAACCACTGCCATATTGTATACTTATGTTATACCTAAATATTCACTGATTATTGTTACGCATGTTACATATATTATTTTTGTTGTTACTGTCACAATAAAATATATTTTAATAATTAATTTGTGATTACTGTGAAGTAAAAATCTTCTAGTGAAACTTCCTCTAGGATCTGAGAATTAAAATCGTGAGTAATTCTCAGCTTTAAATCATTAATCGGGGAACAGTGCCAGGATATCAATTTTTTATATAATAAAATTTTATTATTTTTGATAATTTTTATGAAAATATTTTTAATATTTAGCACCCCATAAATATCCTCACAAGTTACAAAGTGAATTTCTCAAAGGATCTTGTTCTCATACTTACACAAACCATTTCTCTAATGTAAACTAGCAATGCCCCAGAGATCAGGATTTTACCATGGGTGGCACACAGCCTGAAAAGTAATATGCACAGGTGCATCAAACTAATAATTTATCAGATCTTTTGATCTGGGAGGCCTCACCCCCCCCCCCCCATGTCTATTCATTAGGGAGGCCCCCCCCTCCATGTCTATTCATCTGGGAGGCCCCCCCCCATGTCTATTCATCTGGGAGGCCCCCCCCCCGCCCATGTCTATTCATCTGGGAGGCCCCCCCCCATATGTCTATTCATCTGGGAGGCCCCCCCCCATATGTCTATTCATCTGGGAGGCCTCCCCCCCATATGTCTATTCATCTGGGAGGCCTCCCCCCCATATGTCTATTCATCTGGGAGGCCTCCCCCCCATATGTCTATTCATCTGGGAGGCCTCCCCCCCCCATATGTCTATTCATCTGGGAGGCCTCCCCCCCCCATATGTCTATTCATCTGGGAGGCCTCCCCCCCCCATATGTCTATTCATCTGGGAGGCCTCCCCCCCCCATATGTCTATTCATCTGGGAGGCCTCCCCCCCCCATATGTCTATTCATCTGGGAGGCCTCCCCCCCCCATATGTCTATTCATCTGGGAGGCCTCCCCCCCCCATATGTCTATTCATCTGGGAGGCCTCCCCCCCCCATATGTCTATTCATCTGGGAGGCCTCCCCCCCCCATATGTCTATTCATCTGGGAGGCCTCCCCCCCCCATATGTCTATTCATCTGGGAGGCCTCCCCCCCCCATATGTCTATTCATCTGGGAGGCCTCCCCCCCCCATATGTCTATTCATCTGGGAGGCCTCCCCCCCCCATATGTCTATTCATCTGGGAGGCCTCCCCCCCCCATATGTCTATTCATCTGGGAGGCCTCCCCCCCCCATATGTCTATTCATCTGGGAGGCCTCCCCCCCCCATATGTCTATTCATCTGGGAGGCCTCCCCCCCCCATATGTCTATTCATCTGGGAGGCCTCCCCCCCCATATGTCTATTCATCTGGGAGGCCTCCCCCCCCATATGTCTATTCATCTGGGAGGCCTCCCCCCCCATATGTCTATTCATCTGGGAGGCCTCCCCCCCCATATGTCTATTCATCTGGGAGGCCTCCCCCCCCCCATATGTCTATTCATCTGGGAGGCCTCCAACCCCCCCCCCTGCATCCCCCCATGTCTATTCATCTGGGAGGCCTCCCCCCCAGGGGCCGGGATGTCTATTCATCTGGGAGGCCTCCCCCCCAGGGGCCGGGATGTCTATTCATCTGGGAGGCCTCCCCCCCAGGGGCCGGGATGTCTATTCATCTGGGAGGCCTCCCCCCCAGGGGCCGGGATGTCTATTCATCTGGGAGGCCTCCCCCCCAGGGGCCGGGATGTCTATAAAACATGTGCACTTTATTTATCCTCAGCCCAAATCAGCCAATATCTATCACTTTAACTGGATTTTTATATTCTAGTATTTTCCAGTCCAGTCACGTATAGTTAGACCTAGAGTCTCACTTATTTTTCCTATATATTAGGTTCTTGAATATTCAACACGCTTTTGGGCTTATTAGTTAAAGGATCTCTCTCATACATCTGGTGATGTGTTTTTATTGATATCTTACACTCTTTGCTTATATTTCAAAGTTATTATGGCGTATCTGGCGTCAGTCATAAGGAACCATGTTATGTGCAGTTTTACTATTTTCGTGTATGACACGCACACACATGGTCCGGCGAGACGATCACAATCATCTAAGGGTGGGTCAATTTATTTTCTTATGGGCTATATAATACAGTAATTTTGGTTAGTTTGTTGTCAGTTCATCCTGAAGAAAGCCCCGGACGAGAGCTGAAACGTTGATGTGATGATTTTATGGAATAAATCCTGTAACAAAAAACCCCAGTTAACCAGTATAATGGAGATAGAGGAAAAAAAATAAAAATAATTTTATATATATATATATATATATATATATTTGTGGTCGGTTAATATCGTATAGTGAAGTACCTTGTGATTGGAATTAAGTCGGTGTGGTGTGCCGGAACCGACGTAGAGGGTAGGCCTGAAAAAGAGGGCCCCCCTGAATGAATTGTATAAGAGGAAGAGGTGGGTGGGGTGAACAGCGTGCGTACGGCAGGTAGGAAGGGGGGGAGTAGCGTTTATATGGAACGCTTAACTCCTCCCACAAATACAGGCCTTACGGCCTTAAAACTTGTGGTCGGTTAATATCGTATAGTGAAGTACCTTGTGATTGGAATTAAGTCGGTGTGGTGTGCCGGAACCGACGTAGAGGGTAGGCCTGAAAAAGAGGGCCCCCCTGAATGAATTGTATAAGAGGGAGAGGTGGGTGGGGTGAACAGCGTGCGTACGGCAGGTAGGAAGGGGGGGAGTAGCGTTTATATGGAACGCTTAACTCCTCCCACAAATACAGGCCTTACGGCCTTAAAACTTGTGGTCGGTTAATATCGTATAGTGAAGTACCTTGTGATTGGAATTAAGTCGGTGTGGTGTGCCGGAACCGACGTAGAGGGTAGGCCTGAAAAAGAGGGCAAAAGGTAATGCCAGAAAAACACACTTATAGCACTATATAAAATCCATGTCATGCTACTCCTGCGTTGGGAATGTTCCTGTATAATATATAGCCGATTCCTAGTGCCTCTAATGTTTGTTCCGGCGTACTGCTACTGGATGTCGTTCTTATAGAATGGATGTGAAAATAGCAGCCAGTGGTCCTACTTACTCTAATGACGGAATGTGAATGTAGAATCGTATTTAGAAGTAGATAGGGAGTGATTAGTAGGTCAAGTGTCTCGATTGTCTGGTTCGAACGTTGACGTGACGCGGTGTAGTGTTTGTACCTTCTTAAATTTTCCTTGGGGAGACATGACTTACCTGTCTGATTAGTTGTGATCGTGGAGTTGTAGGGTTCCCGAGCCCTTGTATGGTTGCAGGCACATAGATTTAAGACCTGGTTGTGTGGCGCGAATGCTGTTTTTGGGAGTCTGATACTGCCCGGTATTCCCATCTGTGTACGTACGTTACTGTGAAGCGATAAACCAATTATGTTTGATATCTTGTGTAAAAATGGGGTATGTTTGAAAGGCTTGTCTGAAACGTGTATGTCAGTTCGGAATAGTGCGATCATGTACGTATGAAGGTTTGAATAAAAGGTGGCAAAAAATGTAGAAAAGACTACAGGGTGATCAGTATGCCTGTGGAAGTCCTGCTCCACTGATTCTTGGAAGAATGTCACGATTCTGTTATATGTATCTTAGAGCAAACGAACAATGTTCTAGACGATAACTCGTGTCGAGCCCCAACAGCCGAGTGACCGGAAGGGGATGCCAAAATGCAGATTATGCCTGAGAGATGTGAGTTGGGTGAGGTACGAGACTGAGCGACTCATGGATAGTCGGCCCTAATAGACACGAAAATGCTGCAATCCTTCGTCTGACGTTGCGTTTGTAGGACATCCTGAAAAAGAACATGACAACAACAATGAACTCAAACAACAACAATATGATAAAGTAAAATAGAACTGGCTGGCTAACTAGTGCCGAAGCGAAAAGCTCACTACCCCGTGACAAGTGAGGCCCTGCTAGTAGCCAAGCGGCTGGTGAGAGGCTCTACCTATGATTTGGGCGTGGGGCTCGAGCCACTAGCGTGGTGGCGGGGTGGTGGCCTCTCGGTGACAGTAAAGATCCAAAACGTGTGGCCGTGTCAGGTGAGGCCCTAACTATAAACCCGATAGGTGGGTGAATGCGAGGCACTAACTATGATTTGGGCCGAGGGGCGAAAATCTCTGTGTTGAGATTGGGGAGTTGGCCTCGCGGGACCAGCTACGGTGTACAGCTAAGGCCAGCTCCTAACCCTAGATAGCCAGTTCTCTGACCCTAGACGGGGGCTTGATAAGGGGGTAACGCAACGTGCTTGGAAACCCAAGTTGTAGTAAATGATAGATACCCGGATATTCCCAGATAGAGACAGAGGAAACGAAGGGAGAGAAAGGAGGAAGAAAGAAGAAGGAACTGAAGTCGAGGGAAGGAAAATAATGTGCAGTATAGTGAAGTACTATGGAGATATAGCTGATAGTGCAGTATCGATAGACCCTGAGGGTGCTGAAGATTCTCGTGATGGTTACTATATAAACCTGAAAGGAGATGAAATGAAGGCGTTGTGCCGAGAAAACGTCGTAGCAGCTGACGGAGAGAGGAGGGTGAAATTAGCAAGGTAGTGAGTAACAAAACGATTGTTACGGGTAGTGAGTACGAATGAAGAGTTGTGGAGAGGAGCCGTGGCCTGACGAGGCAAGGCAGGAATCAAGCCCCCGTACCCCAAACATGTAACAACGTGGCCTAGTAGAGGCAGTTGTTAGGAAACACAATGAGACCAAACCTGATAGAAACAGGTGATAATCGTTAAACAAAGGCCAATTGTGTAACAATTGTAGGAAATGTGAACGAAAACATTTATACCAGATAGAAACAGGCGGCAATAGTGAACCAGTAATTGTCTACTGCTAGCAGATGACAAAATGAAACAAATAGTAACTGTGATTGTTGGTTCGATACCTCATCATGTAACAACGTGGCCTTGTCGAGGCAGTTGTTTGAAGTGTGGATGAAACAAAATTGTACCTGATAGAAATAGGCGATAATAGCGACCTAGCGATTGTCTAATGGTAACAAATGACAGTATACAACATTAATAGAAATCAGCGGGGAATGTCAAATGGCGGTTACGCCTGAACCTGAGGTAATTCGATGCATGTATAACAGGAGTTGCATAATTGTAAGCGTAATCTGGGAGATAAAACAAATCCAACATATACACAGTGTTTAGTTAGTTAGATTAACTTGACCCAATAAAACCGTACATGCATAGCGTCAGGCATTTAGTGGTATTACATGGGATGCACCAATAGAAGAAACACCATTAACAACCTGAAAACAGGACGGCAGAGAAGCTACACATTATACAGAATAAAACAGCAAATACCATCAAAACACTAGGTGGAGATACCGGCCGAATGACTAGGACTTTGCACTGATACATTAAAACATAATGGAAAGTATGCCCAAACCTCCGATTTAGAAATATTGCGCTGATATACGAAAATCATTACGGAAAGTAGGAGTGGAAACTTACGTAGCCAATATGTCGTGCATGATATAATAAAATTACTGGCATCCCTTCCTTTACCCCCTCCGTAGAAAAGCATAGCCTCTATAACAACATGAGTCTTAACCCAAGTGGATTAATATATATATATATATAACCATAGCAAGATTAACGTTTGGACCGGAAATTAATGAGTCCGTGAAGGGGTGAGGGGGGGGGGGGTGTAGGACCCCGACCCCCCAGACGGGTGGTTGAAAGTGACCGCCTAGGTGCTGGCGAGAGGGGAGCGTGGGTGGTCCCTGGGAAGATTTATGTGACTACCAAGTAGCAACGAAATTCATAAAATACAACCTAACCTTTTAGCATAGATTAAGTTGACAAGACTGTTGTCCCAACCAAATGCTGCAATAGGTAAACGGCTTGTTCACTAGAACCGCCATAATGGTAGATAGAGAAACAAGTGAAATACAGCAGTTAACTGTATTATTTAAGTTAAATACGTAGCTTAGTATCTCATCTGTAGTCAGAGATCGACTATTTTAGCCTGAATTTTTACGTCTGATCAAGTCACTGTTTAGGCAGTAACCCCCATATTTTTTTATTTTTTTTTATTTTTTTTTCAGAAATATCAAAGTACAAAGGCATGCTCTTACAGAGAATCGGAGGCAAGTCTTTCCTAAAAAATTGCAACATTGTCATAGGTAACATTCTTTCAATCTAATTTATACCGACATGATTGAATTGCATGACATATACTAGGGTGCCATGGGAAACATTGTTTCATGCATAGCAGTTACCCTGTTTAAAACAGAAGGGCAGGGAATGGAAGAATCACAAACAGGGGTGATATAAAGATAGGCTACCCCATTATTTGGCTGCCTTAGCATCATGAGAATTGTAGTGCTCCAGGTTTGGATGTAGTTTGTGCTCCCCTTGCTCTAACACACCAATTACCGCAATTTGCATTTCATGGCTGAGCATGATGGGGAGTGCAGTTTGCAGAAGCTGATACAAATTTAGAAGCTGATACAAATTTATTTATAATTGTTACACGTTTCCAAGCTAATGTGAATCGCTTGTATTTCATTTGGTTAAAAGAGATGTTTCCTCAGCAGAGCATGCAGTGTGAATGCATAGTGGGCTCAGCTACCTCTCTGCTGTTGTCCTGTTTGTCAGAAGGGACTGCCAGACTAACTAGAGAGGGGAGAGGGACAGAGGGAGAGCCATGTTAGTGTAAGTAGTACAACCAGTTTAAACAGTTTGAAAATAACTTCCCACGGTACAGTATAGTACAGAGCGTAAGTCAGGGTTTACACAATGGAAATTTGGAAAATGCAAACTGCGAGAATAGCCTGAACGTGGCTATACCCGCCGGTACCTGGACGTTCATTTGTTCAGCGTTGCCGGCGCTGGAAGTGTTTCGGCGGAGTTTCCCGGAACGGAGGGGGGAGCTCTGAACCGGTTGGACGTGCGGCCGGAAACCGGAAGTGCGGGGTCATCGAGGAGGACCAGTGAACCCGGAAGTTCAGCTGTCACGGAAGCGAGGTGAACAGCGTGCGTACGGCAGGTAGGAAGGGGGGGAGTAGCGTTTATATGGAACGCTTAACTCCTCCCACAAATACAGGCCTTACGGCCTTAAAACATATATATATATATGTATTAAGGCCGTTTGGCCTGTATTTGTGGGAGGGGCTTAAATTAATTCACTCCCCTATAGAAGGGAATCCCCTTACCCGACTCATATCGCTTGAGGTCAGCATCAGAATGATTTCCACTTCCGGGTCATCCAGACACCATTTTACCTGATTACTCCATGAGGTTTTCTAACCTGAGCTGTGTCAGGAATCCAGCCACAGGCTTTTCCGGCCTACCACCTTCTTTCTTCAATCCATCGCCGTGGATGGTGTCCAATTGACTCACAAACCGTAAATCGACCTACCAGTTACGCCGGCACCATGCACGGGTCAGGTCCTCACTTTAGGGCTGCATTTTGTCTAAGTCTGTTCTAAAACCATTGCATGTTCATGCATATCATTCGTTTAAACCCCCTACCGGTCTTTGGGTGTACTACAGGCTTCTTAGACATTATTGCATTTCATGTACAAACCAACGAACCACCGCATTTTTCACCTACACACTGACCCCTATCGGTCATTCGCTGTACTACAGGCTTCTTAGACATTATTGCATTTCATGTGCAAACCAACGAACCACCGCATTTTTCACCTACACACTGACCCCTATCGGTCATTCGCTGTACTACAGGCTTCTTAGACATTATTGCATTTCATGTGCAAACCAACAAACCACTGCATTTTCGCCTACATTCTGACCCCTACCGGTCAATTGGTATACTACAGGCGTCTCAGACTTTATTTCACTTCATAAGCAAACAAACCAACTACAGCATTTTCGCTTTTATACTGACTCCTATCTGTCAAACGGTAGGATTAACCCCTTAACCCCTTAAGGACACATGACATGTGTGACATGTCATGATTCCCTTTTATTCCAGAAGTTTGGTCCTTAAGGGGTTAAAGGGTATTTTTACCATACAATCAGCATTTCTGACCCCTACTGGTCAACAGCAAAACTGTCTTCACATGTCATATACAATTTACCAGCCAATATAAATTACACATAAGATTGTTTTAAACATAACCATAAACCATAAATTAAACTCCAGCATGGGCTCAACTTCAGGTTTAATTCACAATAATTTACATTTCACATCAAGACCAACCGTGGTTCTATCAACACTGCCACCTACAGGTCTGTCAAGTACATTGACAATTTTCATGGGGTTTTCAAACACCAAAACACTGACACCTATAGGTCAACAGACAAACAACATTTCACATACCAATCAGTATCCAACTGCACTGCCACCTATAGGGCACTCGGCAGATCTCCAGTGCACTTGCATTTTGCAACACCATGTTCACTGACCCCTACCATTCAATAAGACATACAATTCACATAGCAAGCACTATATCAAACATCTGGTATAAATACATATATTATTACACAGTAGCAGACGCATCTGTATATACGTAACTGGCAATATAGTTCACATACATCTTTCACAGCACGCTGCTCACGCAACAGACTTCCCCCTAGCAAGGGGACATACAACATACAAGGTGGGACAGACCACATTTTCACTTGTACATACGGCACTTAATGGGTTAAGATTGATACATATTTAACCAGTATGGCGACGATGTTTAATATTTACACATAACGGCACTTTTCACATATACTGTACGTATTAAGATAAGCTTGGTCTATGCCATATTTCCTTATGCCATACGGTTTTATCCATTCAGGTTACAGTTACTACTAAAAAACCTATACGGATTGCCAGGTTCAATACCATACTACCAGGTACATACACCTGCTCACGTAGTTATCCATCTCTTACCTTCCCTGGAATAGTAATAGTGTACTGGCAATTAGGGTCCTAGGGCCCACAGGTATTACCCCCTTTTTTTTCTCTGCATTATGCTTCGGTTAATGGTCATGTGAGGCCAATACCCCGCCTCACACTCGGAGGCATACACTCCTCGGGCCACTCGTGAGCTAGCCGCCTCGCATTGTATCATAGAGAGGGCCTCACCTGTCACTCCCCTTCCTATTTTCTGGTTACTGTCACCCAGAGGCCAACATCCTGCCACAACGTTCGGTGGCCACAGCAAATCCTCGCGCCAAGCATAGATAGAGCCTCTCAAGCCACTTGGCAACTAGCAGGGCCTCACCAGTCACCAAAAAACACCAAGCCTAATCGTTCCGCCTTACGGCTTAGCTAGCAAGACCCCTGGGTACAAATAATAATTGCAATCTTTATTGTTATTTAACCCCTTCAGGACGGAGTCAATAGTGCACGTTCTGATCAAAATAAAACGTAAAGAAAAACTGGAATTTGCGCTATATGTCTGTTCAACCGTAATTCACCGCTGTCACATTAAGTGCACCCACACTTATTATATATCTTTTTGTTCAGGAGAAACAGGGCTTTAATTTATCATTAACTATTCATCTATGGAACATAATTTATTATGAATAAAATGTAAAAAAATGTGAGAAAATAAGATTTTTTTTTACATTTGAATGAGAATTACCCCCATAATGGCATACCATTTGAAAAAGTAGACAAGCCAAGGTATTGAAAGTGGGGTATGTTTAGTCTTTTTTAGTAGCCACTTAGTCACAAACACTGGCCGAAGTTAGCGTTCATATTTGTTTTTGTGTGAAAAAAAGCAAAAAATATTTGGCCAGTGTTTGTGACTAAGTGGCTACTAAGAAAGACTGGACATACCCCACTTGCAATACCTCGGGTTGTCTACTTTTGCAAATGGTATGCCATCATGGGGGTAATTCTCATTCCTGGGCTACCATACGCTTCCAAAGGCAACATAACTAATCTGGCAAATTTCAATGTGAAAAAAATGAAACGCAAGCCTTATATGTGACTCTCTAACTTTCCAAAACACCATAAAACCTGTACATGGGGGGTACTGTTATTCTCGGGAGACTTCACTAAACACAAATCTTAGTGTTTTAAAACAGTAAAACATATTACAACAATAATATAGTCCATAAAAGTGCCGTTAGTTTGTAAAAAATGCAAAAAACTTCACTTTTACTTAAAATATCATCGTTGTAATACAATTTACCAGTTTGAAACACTTATATTTGAGTTCAGCGAAGTCTCCCGAGTAAAACAGTACCCCCTATGTACAAGTTTTTTTGGCATCTTGGAGTTACAGGGTCAAATATAGTGCTTGCGAATTAAATTCTCTGCACTCTCTCCCTGTGTGGTCAGGCATGTCAATCAAATTTTAATTAATCAAATCACATAATTATGTTAAAAGATTAAATATACATATATGTATTTAAATTCTACGTGTATACTAATGTAATTATATATATATATATATATATATATATATATATATATATGCGGTTATTTGTATTTTATATATAGAATGTCATTCTAAGTATTTTGTTACACATATATATATATATATACACACACACACACACACACATATATATAACAAAATACAGTTAGAATGAAATTACATATGGATATATAATATATAAAATTTTGTTTCAATATTTTATTTATTTATTATTTTAATTATACGTATTTATATATATAATATATATATACATATTATATATATGTAATTCTAAGTATATTTTAATACTAATATATATATATATATATACTTATATCAGTATTAAAATACACTTTGTATGACGTTACATATATATAATAATATTATATATATAAAATGTATTTAATTTATTTTAAACATGTTTCATTTTTTTTTTTTACACTACCTACGAGCAGGGGGACTGTGATATTTTAGACAGTCCCCCTGCTGGCAGATCCACAGCCAGCTATAGGGGGCCATGTGATCGCTCTTTGAGAGCGACCACATGGCCCCCGGGGGCCTCATTTGTCAGAGGGGGGCTGCCTGGGCTCTCAGGCAGCCCCCCAGAAGAGGATCGTGGCGGAGGTGAGTAGTTGCTGGCTCCTGGGGGCTGCAGCCGTTACGGCGTTCCATGCTGCCGCAACGGCTTTAAAGCCCATTTAAAGCGCGACGGCATGGAACGCCGTAACGGCGTTAAGTATTTCTCAAAAAAGATGGTGAAGAATCACCTCTTCCTAGCCCGGTTATAATTGATACACCTTCAAGCAGAGGAGATGTTGCTAGTCCAGCAGCAATCAGATCCTGGACGGTCCCACACATTACCACCGACCTAAGGAGGTGACAAATCCCCTACCCTGCCACAGCAAGGAAAGCAGAGTTATTCAAACTCCTCCATACATCAACGGACAACACGGAGGCAGGGGAAGGCCCAGCTACACCAACTCAGGTGACACCCAGGCCATGCTAGCCTCACTCAAACTCATGAGCCAAAAAATTTATGACAGACTGCCAATCTCGAGTCGGTCACCACAGCCCTCACAAGTCTGGGCCTCACGCTACTGTACAACCAGCACCAACCGAAACTCTGTTAACTGGTACAATCAATTCTTATGACACACAAGACGTTAACCCTGCACGTATGATCCCAGCACATTGGGGAAGCAAGGCATATATATGTATGATGATGTATCAGATCCAGGGATTCCAGGTAAATCGGGAACTGACCATCCCTTGGTTGGGTTGGCATTTGGAATATGTGGTGATGTTTTTTTGTACAGGTACCCATAAAGGAGGGATTTTGTCCCAAACAAATGGACGAGCACTCTCAGGCTCCAGGTACCAGCACCTCTGAACTACCAGAGACAATTGATATGAGTAGTTGCGTTGCATATAGACTGTTGCATATATGTTCAAATGGTTCAGGGCACATAACAAACCATGTGTCCCAATACAACTTACAAATAACGTACTCACCATCTGTACACACCAATGCATTTTCAACACTCCTGACTCATCACCCTTCCAGACTTGTAGTAGAATGACTAAAGCTCTGGAGCTTCAAAGGGCTCCCATACAGGTATCATAAATACACCTTCAAGGAATATAGCATGCCCTCACTTACAGTCAGCACAACAGAACCATTGGCTGTAAACACACTCATAGCCAAGATTTGCAGAGGGGTCTTCCAATCTCCACCATTTACAGCATGGCACCAAACACAAACACATTGGTATTGTCACAAGGAAATCTTCCCTTAAACAAAGACTAACCATAGACTTATTGGCTCCACACCCCCCCGCTACCCCAAGTCTCAACTCCCTCATACCCTCCGAGGAGTTTCCTTACTATACAACACCATTGATCTACCTTTACAGCGATCACTCAAGCATGGGTTGAAGTTTGGTTAAGTAAGACCAATATCATCAACGCAGTAAACAGCTACCATCTACCCTACACACTGGAACTTACATGACATAAAATGGGCAATCCTTTCCCCGCTCAACGTTCGGGCTACAGATTAGCCTACTATCGATATTTGCAGATACTCTGGGCTAGTTATGATAACATATCCAGAGGCCTTCCAGTCATACACTATCTAGAAGACTTCTTGTTGATCAAAGATAAAAAATTTCAATAGAAGCCTCATGGCAGCTTAGTCTGGTTTACCACATGGGCGTCCCAGTACCCCATAAGAAACAGAAGGCCCAGACACTATCATCACATTACTGGGCATACGACTTGAGTCGGCATCAATGCACGCAAGTTACCACAAGACAAATAGGGAACATTCTCAACTACATCAATCACTACCTCCTGCTTAGTACTTACAACTGCAAGGAACTACAATCCCTACCAGGTTCCTTAATTTTGCCATGCCAATCATACCACAAGACCACGCTTTCACATCCAGAGTACTTTCCCCTTTTATCCACACTTCCAACATGACGATCAGAGGATGTCCCTAGACACCCCAGCAACAGCAGACATGCACATGGGGGGAATTTCTTAACCACTTGGCATGGTAAAAGCATGTTCCTTCCAGGATTGTCTGACACTTCTCCAACCAGATGGTCAGACGAGGCGTCTACCACGGGTTTGGCAGAGATCTACCGGGAACGATTGCTTTTGAGCTGTTGGCCATGGCATCCAGGTTTGGACATTTTTTCCCACCACCTCAGCCCCTTTGGGGGATCTACCCCATTGTAGCAGCTGCTGTGGCATGTGGTAAATCATGGTCAGGGTCATCAATCCGTTGTTACTCAGACAACTAAGCACATGTCATATCATCAACAAATGCCACTCATCATCCATAAGGTCATGATATTTCTGGGGATCTCACTTGGTTGGCCACTTATCACATTTCTTTTACTTTCATGTACCAGATGGGGGTATACATCCCTGCCGACAATTGTCTCATTTATATTCCAGGCATGTTCATCATACGCTTCCTACAGCCGCCCATACAGTCACAGCCACCTTTTTCGTTCCAGAGACAAAATTTTGGATTAGACATACTCATGCAGCATAGCTTGCACTTGTAGAACGCGTAACACAGCTTTTAACCTGGCTCAACCTCATTGGAACTCGACATAGCTCAACCTGTGTCATAACATTTCTCCTAGGTTTTGCTTCTTTTTGCCACCTTAATCTAAAACTATCACACACCATTAATTATATATTTTACAGGTATTCAACAACACAGGATAACCTATGGCCAAAACTACCATAACTTCATGCTATCGTACCAGACAAGAATATACTCAGGATTTCAGGTATCCATTCCCCCACGTTCCTCTCAGAGATTACCAATAGCCATCCAACTTTTCATCCTTATCGGACCTATTAGATCTACAACCATTCAATTATACAACCAAGTCGGTCATTACCAGTGAAGCACATTGCTTTCTATGCCTTTCTCAGGCCAGAGAATCCACTACCATCACCACCACTCAGACAGATCATTGTCTTCAACGATCCCACGTACGTAAACACATATATCATTACCTATTGGCTCTACCACATTCCTAAACGAGTCAACACGCACCAACAGTAGAGATAACATACCCACAACAAATGGTGTCCACTTTCGGTCCTAGATTCCTACCTTCAAAATCCTTCCAGGAATTAAATACTGTAATGCATTTAAGGAAATGTCTGGTTAATTTGTATATATTTGTTGACTGTATTAAATCTTTGATTATTCATTTTTGCCCTCTTTATTTACAGGCCTACCGTATCGTCGGTCTCGGCACACCACAACCGACTTGCTCCCTTTATACTATCCTACGCTTATGCTGGATCCTTACTCCATATACGGCTATTTGCCCCACACACACACAATAAACAATACAAGATCCAGCGCACTCTCCTATCTACTAAACAGCAACTTCAATGTTGACAGATTTTATTAGTTTTTAAAAGTTTTTTTAAAAACACCTAGTCTAGGCAAAAAAATAATGGGGATTTTGTTACATTATATGATCATACATTGCAAAAACTTTTAAAAACTAATAAAATCTGTCACCATTGAAGTTGCTGTTTAGTAGATAGGAGAGTGCGCTGGATCTTGTATTGTTTATTGTATAATATGGCCACCAGCAGCACCCCCATTTAAGCATGTTCAGGTGAGTGCAACCATCCCCCCATGAGATATAGATAGATAGATAGATATTTGGGAGTCTAGCCAACTCCTTGGTTTTGCACCCCTCCCTGTTACAGGTGCCTCATCTCAGGTCCCTATTTAGCCTTGTACTGCAGAGAGCCTCAGATGGAATTTTTCCCCAAGTAAGTGGGTTAATCGCATAAGAGCAGACATTAGACTGTGAGAGTAGGACCTGCCAATGATGGGGTACATTGACGTTGTGGCAGGCTTATGCAATGTATGATCATATAATGTAACTAAATCCCCATTATTTTTTTGCCTAGATTAGGTGTTTTTAAAAAACTTTTAAAAACTAATAAAATCTGTCAACATTGAAGTTGCTGTTTAGTAGATAGGAGAGTGTGCGCTGGATCTTGTATTGTTTATTGTATAACAATAACAGCACCCCATTTAAGCATGTCCAGGTGAATGAATGAATGAAATATATATATATATATATATATATATATATATATATATATATATATATATATATATATATATATATATATATATCTCGATTATATGGGCTCATGGACTTTTAAAAGACTGTTTCTGGCCCTTTAAGTACTTTGGGAAGAGACTTGCAGTTTTGACTTGGCACTTCGGATGCAGCCGAAGTGGCCGCTATTTGAAAATCGACAGCCATTTAGATTCATTTGAACGCGGTCAGCGGTGTGTGCCAGCAAATCTATGGAACTGTTTTCGGCTACCTAATTGCGTGAACACTGCTGACCTGTACCTTCTACTCCACTTCGACAATGCGGCTGGAGACTAAGTCCCGTTCGAAGATTCAAAGTCACTTTTTCAGGGTAAAATAGACCGACCGCACAGCCCAAATCAATGGAACTGTTTTGGGCTGGAAAATGTGCTTGAGGTCGGTCCAAAGGGACTTTTTACTATCTCTGGAACCCCTGAACGGATTTTCACGAATTTTGTATATGTTTGTCCCCAAATTATACTGGTTATAAAAATATAGGTTTTATGTATTTACGAGGTAAAAATCAAGAAGTTATGAAAATATATCAAAAAAAATATTTTTCAGCTTGGAGATAATTGAGTAGATACAGTAAATAACTCAATTATCTCCTAAGCAGAGGGGAGGAATGTATTGTAATTGCTGTGTGTGTACTATTGTAACCTTATGTCTGATTGGCTGCTTTAATTGCATTGTTGGTGCCCAACAAGGTCCAGTGGATGGTGACATTCCTGTAAAATCCTGCATAAAAGCAGCAATTAACGCTCAGTGGAGTCAGTTCGACTTCACCCTCAATTTGGAGTGCCGTCTCTTATAGGGAGAATCTGCTATGCTCTGCATATTCCCTTGCTATAATCACTCCTAAGCTCTTTTAAGATCTTGTTCATGCTTTGCTCTGAAGGAAGAGAGGTTCGGTCTGCAGTGGTTGTGGTGTCGGCTAGAGTGCTTGGAGCCCTCAGGAAGCGCTAGGAGCATCTTTCAACGGAGGTACCCAGTCGGGGTGCCAGGCGATCCGTTACAAATCCGAATAAAGAAAACCTCATTTAATATTATAAGACCATGAGTGCAAACCTTTTTTCATTATGTTATTGTTTCTGGCTATGGCTTAAAGTGTACCCAGCTTTGAAATTTTCACACGATTTGGCTGCCCGACCACCATAGTGTCCATATGCACTTGGGGCACTTATTCAGCATAGACAACTTAAGAGTTTTACTTAGGTGCCCTTGAGGGCACAGATCAGGGATCTATCTGTCCAGACCTCACAAGTGCAGCACCCACTTACATCGTACCTTATGCGGACAGATTGATTATCGTAAGGCTAAAGTTGCTCTGCCATCTGGAGACATTTTTTTGCTACCAGGGCAGCACACCTGTGAGCACCCCGCTATCTAGATAGTTCGTTTCAGAGTCCAGGTGCTGTTGAAGGCACTGCCTAGGCATTTGCTCAGATTGTAATCTATCTAGATTGGTTACTATTGAATAACTGCGACAATATCTCTGTGCACCTTCAGGAGACTAACATTTTCTCGGTCTCCCCCAACAGTAACACAGTATGATATACACATTTAATGCCCACAATAGTCAATTCATTAGGGGGCAATTTAGGAGTGCTTAGTGTGCTATAGCTGCATTAGTAACATTCCACCATTGTACAATTATTTGATCGGTCTCCTCCAGCAGTGATATACATGTACAATTCTCTGAGAGCAGCAGTTGTACCTTATATATCTTTACCTAGGCAGTTGTATCAGACATACACCTTTTAGTGTCTATCAGCATTAGCAACATCGCTGCTGCAGTAAGAATCAGTTTAGGTTTACCTAGGCAGCTGTATCAGACACTTTTTAAGCAACATATGTAATATAGCAACATTGCTGCTGCAATACTATATAGTGTCTTACCCTGCATTTCCATTAGTGTGAGTTAAAGGACCACTATAGTGCCAGGAAAACATCCTCGTTTTCCTGGCACTATAGTGCCCTGAGGGTGCCCCCACCCGCAGGGTCCCCCTCCTGCCGGGCTCTGGAGAGAGGAAGGGATTAAAATCTTACCTTTCTCCAGCACCGGGCGGGGAGCTTTCCTCCTCCTTCCTAGCGACGTCATTGGCTGAATGCGCATGCGCGGCAGGAACCGCGCGCATTCAGCCAGTCTCATAGGAAAGCATTTACAATGATTTTCACAGTGAGAAGCACGCAAGCGCCTCTAGCGGCTGTCAGGTAGACGGCCACTAGAGGCTGGATTAACCCTATTATAAACATAGCAGTTTCTCTAAGATTTAACCCTAGCTGGACCAGGCACCCAGACCACTTCATTAAGCTGAGGTGGTCTGGGTGCTTACAGTGGTCCTTTAAATACAAATATAGAAGTATTCTTTCACAATAATGAAGCTGCAAGAGACATACACCTTCCCGTCTCATTTGTTATATCACAACAGTGTTGCTGTAAGTGCCTCATCTAGCACTTCTAATCCAGGACAACACTGGTTATATTGCAACATAGTTACTGCCAGACAATATAGGAGTGCTTGATTTAAAAGGACCACTACAGGGGCACACACCACTTCAGCTCAATGAAGTGGTCTGGGTGCCAGGTCCATTTAGTATTAACCCAGCAGCAGAAAACAGAGAAACGGCCATGTTTACATTAGGGTTAATCCAGCCACAAGTGGCCGTCTACCTGACAGCCGCTAGAGGCCGTTCCGCGCTTCTCACTGTGAAAAGATGCTGGACGTCTATAGGAAAGCATTGAGAAATGCTTTCCTATGGACTGTTTGAATGCGCACTCTGTTCTTGCTGCGCATGCACATTCAGAGCCGACGTCGGCCAAGAGGGGATTTCCCCAGCGCCAGACAGAGTGAGAGGCGAAGCCTAGCAGCGCACAGAAGCAGTCATCGTTTTCCACAGCTCCTGTGCGCCCAACTTAACACAGCCAAAAATCACCAGCATCACGCCAGCCACGACCCACCTGACACCAGAGGCGCACTCAGGGCACCGCCTTTCTTTCTGGCACCGGGTAAGAAATACCGAAACCGAGACTTCAGGGCCTACCGCGCGGCCGGCCAGCCACATGCGATCGCAGGGGAGAAAACAATCTGGGGAGAGCTGAGCCTGACAGACCTGCTGCCTACCTAACAGCCAGACAGGGACATGGGGAGAAAATCCCCAAAACCATCCGCGACTGACACGAGAATGCAGCGCGACATAGGCCAGAAGTTGATGTCCTTGACACCATCACAAAACTCACAGGAGCCCTCTCCCACGAGAGATCCGACACCCCTGCAGTTTGAGACCCCAGAGCCCAAAACAGGCCACCCAAGAGGATGCTGGCACACCAGGACTGATAACCCCTGCAACAAAACAAGATATACAGGATATGCTTACAGGCCTCCAACATAACCTCAAGAAAATGTGGTAAGCAGACCTCGCAGCATTAACCACAGAGGTACAGGCACCCAAGCCACAGAAGCAAATGTACTTATCCTGCAACAGGATTTCCAGGCGCTCAGTGATAAGGTACGCCAGCTACAAACAGCCCAAAATGACACCAACAGGCAAGTGAGCACCCTAGATGATAGAGCCCAGAGAAAAAAATATATAAAGATAAGATGGGTCCCAGAAACCATCCCCCTGGAGGAACTACCACACTTCTTGAGACATTTAGTAGCATCCCGACTACCGACGAAACAAGCCAAGTACTTCACATTTGATGGGGTATACAGAATAGCTAAATCCCCTAAAGTCCCAGCCACAGCACAAAGAGACATCATCCTTAGATGCCAAACAGGAGCAGACAAGCTAGGACTAACAGCAGCATTAAAGGGGAAATCCCCATACAACTTCGAAGACAGCCACATATCCTTTTTTCAGGACTTAAGCAGGGCTACCTTGCTATGGCATAAGAGTATGCAACCTCTTACAAGGACATTACAAGTGGAAAACCTGACCTACCGATGGGCAGACCCAAACACTTTGTGAATCACTAAAGATGGACAATCCAATAAAGCCACCGCCCGACGGACGCACCTGCATTGCTAACAGCGCTGGGCCTATCCACTAGGAAAATCCCAGCACATGGAACATCCTGCTCTCCAGCCACGACATCCACCAGAACAGCCTCACTAGACCCACCACCTGAGGGGACACTTACGGCCATGCAGCCCCAAAGACGCTGCACATTATTTTTCCTTTTTTGCTAAAGTTTCAGTGTTTTATGCGCTCTCATAGTTAGCCCTTTTACTCTAGCTCTTTGCTCTTGTTAATGCCCCACAAAGCAAAATACCTGTTGGTACACTCATCCACACCACAGCACAAGAGAGGTGCCAGAGACTCAACTGCCCTGTGTCAGGTGTACAATACGCTCCCATAGGGCGAAAGGCACTACTGCCTCCAACCCCAAGGTACAGGGGTAGAACCCACAGGGGCACAGACGGGATGCCACCCGAACATAGATTTACACAACACTCTCCATGCCTCATACGGCAACCGACAGTCCCACACTGCCCACTAACAGCTCCTCAGACAGACGATTGCCATAGATGACACGTAAGATACCACAAGGAGCATCACCTCCATGTCCTACCCCACACGAAAATAATATAATATAATGGCATTATTATATTATAATGGAGTTACCCCAAGTCGTGGTCCATGGCTTTGTATTATTATGTAGTATAGTATAATATATTATTGTTATTATGGGATGGTATTATTATATTATAATGGAGTTACCCCAAGTCGTGGTCCATGGCTTTGTATTATGTAGTATAGTATAATATATTATTGTTATTATGGGATGGTATTATTATATTATAATGGAGTTACCCCAAGTCGTGGTCCATGGCTTTGTATTATTATGTAGTATAGTATAATATATTATTGTTATTATGGGATGGGATTATTATATTATAATGGAGTTACCCGAAGTCGTGGTCCATGGCTTTGTATTATTATGTAGTATAGTATAATATATTATTGTTATTATGGGATGGGATTATTATATTATAATGGAGTTACCCCAAGTCGTGGTCCATGGCTTTGTATTATTATGTAGTATAGTATAATATATTATTGTTATTATGGGATATTAGATTCTGGTTGCTATGGTTATTATGGGATAGTTACCCGAAGTCCAGGTCCATGGCTTTGTATTAGTATGTAGTATAGTATAATATATTATTGTTATTATGGGATGGGATTATTATATTATAATGGAGTTACCCCAAGTCGTGGTCCATGGCTTTGTATTAGTATGTAGTATAATATAATATATTATTGTTATTATGGGATGGTATTATGGGATATTCGATTCTGGTTGCTATGGTTATTATGGGATAGTTACCCGAAGTCCAGGTCCATGGCTTTGTATTATTATGTAGTATAATATAATATATTACTGTTATTATGGGATATTAGATTCTGGTTGCTATGGTTATTATGGGATAGTTACCCGAAGTCCAGGTCCATGGCTTTGTATTAGTATGTAGTATAGTATAATATATTATTGTTATTATGGGATATTAGATTCTGGTTGCTATGGTTATTATGGGATAGTTACCCGAAGTCCAGGTCCATGGCTTTGTATTAGTATGTAGTATAGTATAATATATTATTGTTATTATGGGATATTAGATTCTGGTTGCTATGGTTATTATGGGATAGTTACCCGAAGTCCAGGTCCATGGCTTTGTATTAGTATGTAGTATAATATATTATTGTTATTATGGGATGGGATTATTATATTATAATGGAGTTACCCCAAGTCGTGGTCCATGGCTTTGTATTAGTATGTAGTATAATATAATATATTATTGTTATTATGGGATGGTATTATGGGATATTAGATTCTGGTTGCTATGGTTATTATGGGATAGTTACCCGAAGTCCAGGTCTTTGTATTATTATGTAGTATAATATAATATATTACTGTTATTATGGGATGGTATTATGGGATATTAGATTCTGGTTGCTATGGTTATTATGGGATAGTTACCCGAAGTCCAGGTCCATGGCTTTGTATTAGTATGTAGTATAATATATTATTGTTATTATGGGATGGGATTATTATATTATAATGGAGTTACCCCAAGTCGTGGTCCATGGCTTTGTATTAGTATGTAGTATAATATAATATATTATTGTTATTATGGGATGGTATTATGGGATATTAGATTCTGGTTGCTATGGTTATTATGGGATAGTTACCCGAAGTCCAGGTCCATGGCTTTGTATTATTATGTAGTATAATATAATATATTACTGTTATTATGGGATGGTATTATGGGATATTAGATTCTGGTTGCTATGGTTATTATGGGATAGTTACCCGAAGTCCAGGTCCATGGCTTTGTATTAGTATGTAGTATAGTATAATATATTATTGTTATTATGGGATATTAGATTCTGGTTGCTATGGTTATTATGGGATAGTTACCCGAAGTCCAGGTCCATGGCTTTGTATTAGTATGTAGTATAATATAATATATTATTGTTATTATGGGATATTAGATTCTGGTTGCTATGGTTATTATGGGATAGTTACCCGAAGTACAGGTCCATGGCTTTGTATTAGTATGTAGTATTATATAATATATTATTGTTATTATGGGATATTAGATTCTGGTTGCTATGGTTATTATGGGATAGTTACCCCAAGTCGTGGTCCATGGCTTTGTATTATTATGTAGTATAATATAATATATTACTGTTATTATGGGATGGTATTATGGGATATTAGATTCTGGTTGCTATGGTTATT
Organism: Pelobates fuscus; assembly: GCF_036172605.1. Lineage (NCBI taxonomy): Eukaryota > Metazoa > Chordata > Amphibia > Anura > Pelobatidae > Pelobates > Pelobates fuscus. The sequence continues at coordinate 425,877,864 of NC_086319.1, forward strand.
ATGGGATAGTTACCCGAAGTCCAGGTCCATGGCTTTGTATTAGTATGTAGTATAGTATAATATATTATTGTTATTATGGGATATTAGATTCTGGTTGCTATGGTTATTATGGGATAGTTACCCGAAGTCCAGGTCCATGGCTTTGTATTAGTATGTAGTATAGTATAATATATTATTGTTATTATGGGATATTAGATTCTGGTTGCTATGGTTATTATGGGATAGTTACCCGAAGTCCAGGTCCATGGCTTTGTATTAGTATGTAGTATAGTATAATATATTATTGTTATTATGGGATATTAGATTCTGGTTGCTATGGTTATTATGGGATAGTTACCCGAAGTCCAGGTCCATGGCTTTGTATTAGTATGTAGTATAATATAATATATTATTGTTATTATGGGATGGTATGATGGGATATTAGATTCTGGTTGCTATGGTTATTATGGGATAGTTACCCGAAGTCCAGGTCCATGGCTTTGTATTAGTATGTAGTATAGTATAATATATTATTGTTATTATGGGATATTAGATTCTGGTTGCTATGGTTATTATGGGATAGTTACCCGAAGTCCAGGTCCATGGCTTTGTATTATTATGTAGTATAGTATAATATATTATTGTTATTATGGGATGGTATTATGGGATATTAGATTCTGGTTGCTATGGTTATTATGGGATAGTTACCCGAAGTCCAGGTCCATGGCTTTGTATTAGTATGTAGTATAATATAATATATTATTGTTATTATGGGATATTAGATTCTGGTTGCTATGGTTATTATGGGATAGTTACCCGAAGTCCAGGTCCATGGCTTTGTATTAGTATGTAGTATAATATAATATATTATTGTTATTATGGGATGGTATGATGGGATATTAGATTCTGGTTGCTATGGTTATTATGGGATAGTTACCCCAAGTCGTGGTCCATGGCTTTGTATTAGTATGTAGTATAGTATAATATATTATTGTTATTATGGGATATTAGATTCTGGTTGCTATGGTTATTATGGGATAGTTACCCGAAGTCCAGGTCCATGGCTTTGTATTAGTATGTAGTATAATATATTATTGTTATTATGGGATGGGATTATTATATTATAATGGAGTTACCCCAAGTCGTGGTCCATGGCTTTGTATTAGTATGTAGTATAATATAATATATTATTGTTATTATGGGATGGTATTATGGGATATTAGATTCTGGTTGCTATGGTTATTATGGGATAGTTACCCGAAGTCCAGGTCCATGGCTTTGTATTATTATGTAGTATAATATAATATATTACTGTTATTATGGGATGGTATTATGGGATATTAGATTCTGGTTGCTATGGTTATTATGGGATAGTTACCCGAAGTCCAGGTCCATGGCTTTGTATTAGTATGTAGTATAGTATAATATATTATTGTTATTATGGGATATTAGATTCTGGTTGCTATGGTTATTATGGGATAGTTACCCGAAGTCCAGGTCCATGGCTTTGTATTAGTATGTAGTATAATATAATATATTACTGTTATTATGGGATGGTATTATGGGATATTAGATTCTGGTTGCTATGGTTATTATGGGATAGTTACCCGAAGTCCAGGTCCATGGCTTTGTATTAGTATGTAGTATAGTATAATATATTATTGTTATTATGGGATATTAGATTCTGGTTGCTATGGTTATTATGGGATAGTTACCCGAAGTCCAGGTCCATGGCTTTGTATTAGTATAATATAATATATTATTGTTATTATGGGATATTAGATTCTGGTTGCTATGGTTATTATGGGATAGTTACCCGAAGTCCAGGTCCATGGCTTTGTATTATTATGTAGTATAATATAATATATTATTGTTATTATGGGATATTAGATTCTGGTTGCTATGGTTATTATGGGATAGTTACCCGAAGTCCAGGTCCATGGCTTTGTATTATTATGTAGTATAATATAATATATTATTGTTATTATGGGATATTAGATTCTGGTTGCTATGGTTATTATGGGATAGTTACCCGAAGTCCAGGTCCATGGCTTTGTATTATTATGTAGTATAGTATAATATATTATTGTTATTATGGGATATTAGATTCTGGTTGCTATGGTTATTATGGGATAGTTACCCGAAGTCCAGGTCCATGGCTTTGTATTAGTATGTAGTATAGTATAATATATTATTGTTATTATGGGATATTAGATTCTGGTTGCTATGGTTATTATGGGATAGTTACCCTAAGTCCAGGTCCATGGCTTTGTATTAGTATGTAGTATAATATAATATATTACTGTTATTATGGGATGGTATTATGGGATATTAGATTCTGGTTGCTATGGTTATTATGGGATAGTTACCCGAAGTCCAGGTCCATGGCTTTGTATTAGTATGTAGTATAATATAATATATTATTGTTATTATGGGATATTAGATTCTGGTTGCTATGGTTATTATGGGATAGTTACCCGAAGTCCAGGTCCATGGCTTTGTATTAGTATGTAGTATAATATAATATATTATTGTTATTATGGGATATTAGATTCTGGTTGCTATGGTTATTATGGGATAGTTACCCGAAGTCCAGGTCCATGGCTTTGTATTAGTATGTAGTATAATATAATATATTATTGTTATTATGGGATATTAGATTCTGGTTGCTATGGTTATTATGGGATAGTTACCCGAAGTCCAGGTCCATGGCTTTGTATTAGTATGTAGTATAATATAATATATTATTGTTATTATGGGATATTAGATTCTGGTTGCTATGGTTATTATGGGATAGTTACCCGAAGTCGTGGTCCATGGCTTTGTATTAGTATGTAGTATAATATAATATATTATTGTTATTATGGGATATTAGATTGTGGTTGCTATGGTTATTATGGGATAGTTACCCGAAGTCCAGGTCCATGGCTTTGTATTAGTATGTAGTATAATATAATATATTATTGTTATTATGGGATATTAGATTGTGGTTGCTATGGTTATTATGGGATAGTTACCCGAAGTCCAGGTCCATGGCTTTGTATTATTATGTAGTATAATATAATATATTATTGTTATTATGGGATATTAGATTGTGGTTGCTATGGTTATTATGGGATAGTTACCCGAAGTCCAGGTCCATGGCTTTGTATTAGTATGTAGTATAATATAATATATTATTGTTATTATGGGATATTAGATTCTGGTTGCTATGGTTATTATGGGATAGTTACCCGAAGTCCAGGTCCATGGCTTTGTATTAGTATGTAGTATAGTATAATATATTATTGTTATTATGGGATATTAGATTCTGGTTGCTATGGTTATTATGGGATAGTTACCCGAAGTCCAGGTCCATGGCTTTGTATTAGTATGTAGTATAGTATAATATATTATTGTTATTATGGGATATTAGATTCTGGTTGCTATGGTTATTATGGGATAGTTACCCGAAGTCCAGGTCCATGGCTTTGTATTAGTATGTAGTATAATATAATATATTACTGTTATTATGGGATGGTATTATGGGATATTAGATTCTGGTTGCTATGGTTATTATGGGATAGTTACCCGAAGTCCAGGTCCATGGCTTTGTATTAGTATGTAGTATAATATAATATATTATTGTTATTATGGGATATTAGATTCTGGTTGCTATGGTTATTATGGGATAGTTACCCGAAGTCCAGGTCCATGGCTTTGTATTAGTATGTAGTATAGTATAATATATTATTGTTATTATGGGATATTAGATTCTGGTTGCTATGGTTATTATGGGATAGTTACCCGAAGTCCAGGTCCATGGCTTTGTATTAGTATGTAGTATAATATAATATATTATTGTTATTATGGGATATTAGATTCTGGTTGCTATGGTTATTATGGGATAGTTACCCGAAGTCCAGGTCCATGGCTTTGTATTAGTATGTAGTATAGTATAATATATTATTGTTATTATGGGATATTAGATTCTGGTTGCTATGGTTATTATGGGATAGTTACCCGAAGTCCAGGTCCATGGCTTTGTATTAGTATGTAGTATAATATAATATATTATTGTTATTATGGGATATTAGATTCTGGTTGCTATGGTTATTATGGGATAGTTACCCGAAGTCCAGGTCCATGGCTTTGTATTAGTATGTAGTATAGTATAATATATTATTGTTATTATGGGATATTAGATTGTGGTTGCTATGGTTATTATGGGATAGTTACCCGAAGTCCAGGTCCATGGCTTTGTATTAGTATGTAGTATAATATAATATTGTTATTATGGGATATTAGATTCTGGTTGCTATGGTTATTATGGGATAGTTACCCGAAGTCCAGGTCCATGGCTTTGTATTAGTATGTAGTATAATATAATATATTATTGTTATTATGGGATATTAGATTGTGGTTGCTATGGTTATTATGGGATAGTTACCCGAAGTCCAGGTCCATGGCTTTGTATTATTATGTAGTATAATATAATATATTATTGTTATTATGGGATATTAGATTCTGGTTGCTATGGTTATTATGGGATAGTTACCCGAAGTCCAGGTCCATGGCTTTGTATTAGTATGTAGTATAGTATAATATATTATTGTTATTATGGGATATTAGATTCTGGTTGCTATGGTTATTATGGGATAGTTACCCGAAGTCCAGGTCCATGGCTTTGTATTAGTATGTAGTATAATATAATATATTATTGTTATTATGGGATATTAGATTCTGGTTGCTATGGTTATTATGGGATAGTTACCCGAAGTCCAGGTCCATGGCTTTGTATTAGTATGTAGTATAGTATAATATATTATTGTTATTATGGGATATTAGATTGTGGTTGCTATGGTTATTATGGGATAGTTACCCGAAGTCCAGGTCCATGGCTTTGTATTAGTATGTAGTATAATATAATATTGTTATTATGGGATATTAGATTCTGGTTGCTATGGTTATTATGGGATAGTTACCCGAAGTCCAGGTCCATGGCTTTGTATTATTATGTAGTATAATATAATATATTATTGTTATTATGGGATATTAGATTCTGGTTGCTATGGTTATTATGGGATAGTTACCCGAAGTCCAGGTCCATGGCTTTGTATTAGTATGTAGTATAATATAATATATTATTGTTATTATGGGATATTAGATTCTGGTTGCTATGGTTATTATGGGATAGTTACCCGAAGTCCAGGTCCATGGCTTTGTATTAGTATGTAGTATAGTATAATATATTATTGTTATTATGGGATATTAGATTCTGGTTGCTATGGTTATTATGGGATAGTTACCCGAAGTCCAGGTCCATGGCTTTGTATTAGTATGTAGTATAATATAATATATTACTGTTATTATGGGATGGTATTATGGGATATTAGATTCTGGTTGCTATGGTTATTATGGGATAGTTACCCGAAGTCCAGGTCCATGGCTTTGTATTATTATGTAGTATAATATAATATATTATTGTTATTATGGGATATTAGATTCTGGTTGCTATGGTTATTATGGGATAGTTACCCGAAGTCCAGGTCCATGGCTTTGTATTAGTATGTAGTATAATATAATATATTACTGTTATTATGGGATGGTATTATGGGATATTAGATTCTGGTTGCTATGGTTATTATGGGATAGTTACCCGAAGTCCAGGTCCATGGCTTTGTATTATTATGTAGTATAATATAATATATTATTGTTATTATGGGATATTAGATTCTGGTTGCTATGGTTATTATGGGATAGTTACCCGAAGTCCAGGTCCATGGCTTTGTATTAGTATGTAGTATAATATAATATATTATTGTTATTATGGGATATTAGATTCTGGTTGCTATGGTTATTATGGGATAGTTACCCGAAGTCCAGGTCCATGGCTTTGTATTAGTATGTAGTATAATATAATATATTATTGTTATTATGGGATATTAGATTCTGGTTGCTATGGTTATTATGGGATAGTTACCCGAAGTCCAGGTCCATGGCTTTGTATTAGTATGTAGTATAATATAATATATTATTGTTATTATGGGATATTAGATTCTGGTTGCTATGGTTATTATGGGATAGTTACCCGAAGTCCAGGTCCATGGCTTTGTATTAGTATGTAGTATAATATAATATATTATTGTTATTATGGGATATTAGATTCTGGTTGCTATGGTTATTATGGGATAGTTACCCGAAGTCCAGGTCCATGGCTTTGTATTAGTATGTAGTATAGTATAATATATTATTGTTATTATGGGATATTAGATTGTGGTTGCTATGGTTATTATGGGATAGTTACCCGAAGTCCAGGTCCATGGCTTTGTATTAGTATGTAGTATAATATAATATTGTTATTATGGGATATTAGATTCTGGTTGCTATGGTTATTATGGGATAGTTACCCGAAGTCCAGGTCCATGGCTTTGTATTAGTATGTAGTATAATATAATATATTATTGTTATTATGGGATATTAGATTCTGGTTGCTATGGTTATTATGGGATAGTTACCCGAAGTCCAGGTCCATGGCTTTGTATTAGTATGTAGTATAGTATAATATATTATTGTTATTATGGGATATTAGATTCTGGTTGCTATGGTTATTATGGGATAGTTACCCGAAGTCCAGGTCCATGGCTTTGTATTAGTATGTAGTATAATATAATATATTACTGTTATTATGGGATGGTATTATGGGATATTAGATTCTGGTTGCTATGGTTATTATGGGATAGTTACCCGAAGTCCAGGTCCATGGCTTTGTATTATTATGTAGTATAATATAATATATTATTGTTATTATGGGATATTAGATTCTGGTTGCTATGGTTATTATGGGATAGTTACCCGAAGTCCAGGTCCATGGCTTTGTATTAGTATGTAGTATAATATAATATATTACTGTTATTATGGGATGGTATTATGGGATATTAGATTCTGGTTGCTATGGTTATTATGGGATAGTTACCCGAAGTCCAGGTCCATGGCTTTGTATTATTATGTAGTATAATATAATATATTATTGTTATTATGGGATATTAGATTCTGGTTGCTATGGTTATTATGGGATAGTTACCCGAAGTCCAGGTCCATGGCTTTGTATTAGTATGTAGTATAATATAATATATTATTGTTATTATGGGATATTAGATTCTGGTTGCTATGGTTATTATGGGATAGTTACCCGAAGTCCAGGTCCATGGCTTTGTATTAGTATGTAGTATAATATAATATATTATTGTTATTATGGGATATTAGATTCTGGTTGCTATGGTTATTATGGGATAGTTACCCGAAGTCCAGGTCCATGGCTTTGTATTAGTATGTAGTATAATATAATATATTATTGTTATTATGGGATATTAGATTCTGGTTGCTATGGTTATTATGGGATAGTTACCCGAAGTCCAGGTCCATGGCTTTGAAGAAGTACTTGGCGTGGCCCCGGCCCAGGGCGGCCTTGAAGTCCCGCAGGCGGATGTCCGCGGCCGGCACGGGGACCTTGACCAGGTACGGGGTCTCCTCTTCGTCCAGGTGGTAGATCACTTTGGTCTCCGCCATCCTGCGGCCTAGCACAGCCCGGAGCCCGGCCTCGATTAGCGACCAACCGACTGCGTCTGACGTCACCACGCCCCCGCCAGCTGGATCTCCAACCCCGCCCACAGCTCGATACCGCGTGCCGCACGCCCCGCCCTGCTGACGTCAGGCATCGCGAGACACCGCCCCTTCCAGGAGAGTGGCTAAGGGAATAACCCCGCCCAGCCGTGACCACGCCCCCTGCGAGAAATAAACAACCCTGACCCCCCCATCTGTATCCCCCCCTGTAACCCCCCAATCTGTATCCATCCCACCCCCCCTGTAACCCCCCAATCTGTATCCATCCCACCCCCCCTAACCCCCCAATCTGTATCCATCTAACCCCCCAATCTGTATCCATCCCCCCTGTAACCCCCCAATCTGTATCCATCCCACCCCCCCTAACCCCCCAATCTGTATCCATCCCACCCCCCCTGTAACCCCCCAATCTGTATCCATCCCACCCCCCCTAACCCCCCAATCTGTATCCATCCCACCCCCCCTGTAACCCCCCAATCTGTATCCATCCCACCCCCCCTAACCCCCCAATCTGTATCCATCCCACCCCCCCTAACCCCCCAATCTGTATCCATCCCCCCTGTAACCCCCCAATCTGTATCCATCCCACCCCCCCTAACCCCCCAATCTGTATCCATCCCACCCCCCCTAACCCCCCAATCTGTATCCATCCCACCCCCCCTGTAACCCCCCAATCTGTATCCATCCCACCCCCCCTAACCCCCCAATCTGTATCCATCCCACCCCCCCTAACCCCCCAATCTGTATCCATCCCACCCCCCCTGTAACCCCCCAATCTGTATCCATCCCACCCCCCCTGTAACCCCCCAATCTGTATCCATCCCACCCCCCCTAACCCCCCAATCTGTATCCATCCCACCCCCCCTGTAACCCCCCAATCTGTATCCATCCCACCCCCCCTAACCCCCCAATCTGTATCCATCCCACCCCCCCTAACCCCCCAATCTGTATCCATCCCACCCCCCCTGTAACCCCCCAATCTGTATCCATCCCACCCCCCCTGTAACCCCCCAATCTGTATCCATCCCACCCCCCCTAACCCCCCAATCTGTATCCATCCCACCCCCCCTAACCCCCCAATCTGTATCCATCCCCCCTGTAACCCCCCAATCTGTATCCATCCCACCCCCCCTAACCCCCCAATCTGTATCCATCCCACCCCCCCTAACCCCCCAATCTGTATCCATCCCACCCCCCCTAACCCCCCAATCTGTATCCATCCCACCCCCCCTGTAACCCCCCAATCTGTATCCATCCCCCCTGTAACCCCCCAATCTGTATCCATCCCACCCCCCCTGTAACCCCCCCATCTGTATCCCCCCTGTAACCCCCCCAATCTGTATCCATCCCACCCCCCCTGTAACCCCCCAATCTGTATCCATCCCACCCCCCCTAACCCCCCAATCTGTATCCATCCCACCCCCCCTAACCCCCCAATCTGTATCCATCCCACCCCCCCTGTAACCCCCCAATCTGTATCCATCCCCCCTGTAACCCCCCAATCTGTATCCATCCCACCCCCCCTGTAACCCCCCAATCTGTATCCATCCCACCCCCTCTGTAACCCCCCAATCTGTATCCCCCATCCCCCCTGTAACCCCCCAATCTGTATCCATCCCACTCCCCCTGTAACCCCCCAATCTGTATCCATCCCACCCCCCCTGTAACCCCCCAATCTGTATCCATCCCACCCCCCCTGTAACCCCCCCAATCTGTATCCATCCCACCCCCCCTGTAACACCCCAATCTGTATCCATCCCACCCCCCCTGTAACCCCCCAATCTGTATCCATCCCACCCCCCCTGTAACCCCCCCAATCTGTATCCATCCCACCCCCCCCTGTAACACCCCAATCTGTATCCATCCCACCCCCTGTAACCCCCCAATCTGTATCCATCCCACCCCCTCTGTAACCCCCAATCTGTATCCATCCCACCCCCCTGTAACCCCCCAATCTGTATCCATCCCACCCCCCCTGTAACCCCCCAATCTGTATCCATCCCACCCCCCCTGTAACCCCCCCAATCTGTATCCATCCCACCCCCTGTAACACCCCAATCTGTATCCATCCCACCCCCCCTGTAACCCCCCAATCTGTATCCATCCCACCCCCCCCTGTAACCCCCAATCTGTATCCATCCCACCCCCTCTGTAACCCCCCAATCTGTATCCATCCCATCCCCCTGTAACCCCCCCAATCTGTGTCCATCCCACCCACCCCTGTAACCCCCCAATCTGTATCCATCCCACCCCCCTGTAACCCCCCAATCTGTATCCATCCCACCCCCCCTGTAACCCCCCAATCTGTATCCATCCCACCCCACCTGTAACCCCCCAATCTGAATCTACCCCATCCCCCTCTGTAACCCCCAATCTGTATCCATCCCACCCCCCCTCTGTAACCCCCCAATCTGTATCCATCCCACCCCCCCTCTGTAACCCCAATCTGTATCCATCCCACCCCCCCTCTGTAACCCCCAATCTGTATCCACCCCCATCCCCCTCTGTACCCCCCAATCTGTATCCACCATCCCCCTCTGTAACCCCCCAATCTGTATCCATCCCACCCCCCCCTCTGTAACCCCCCAATCTGTATCCATCCCACCCCCCCTCTGTAACCCCCCAATCTGTATCCACCCACCCCCCCTCTGTAACCCCCCCAATCTGTATCCACCCCCACCTCTGTAACCTCTAATCTGTATCCACCCCCGTCCCCCTCTGTAACCCCCCATACCCCTTCTGTAACCCCAAATCTGTATCCACCCCCCACTCTGTAACCCCCAATCTTTATCCACCCCATCCCCCCTCTGTAACCCCAAATCTGTATCCACCCCCCATCTCCCCTCTTTAACCCCCATCCCCCCTCTGTATCCACCCCATCACCCTCTGTAGCCCCCCCAATCTGTATCCAACCCTCATCCCCCCTCTGTATCCACCCCCATCCCCCTCTGTAACCCCCAATCTGTATCCATCCCCCCTCTGTAACCCCCAATCTCTATCCATCCCCCCTCTGTAACCCCCAATCTGTATCCACCCCCCCTCTGTAACCCTCATCCCCCTCTGTAACCCCCCAATCTCGATCCATCCCCCAGTAACCCACCAATCTGTATCCACCCCCATCCACCTCTGTAACCCCCCTCTGTATCCACTCCCCTAACCCACAATCTCTATCCACCCCCCCTCTGTAACCCCCAATCTGTATCCACCCCCATCTCTATCCACACCCCGTAACCCCCCAATCTGTATCCACCCCCCTCTGTAACCCCCAATCTGTATCCACCCCACCCCCCCTCTGTAACACCCATCCCCCTCTGTAACCCCCCAATCTGTATCCCCCCAATCTGTACCCACCTCCCTCTGTAAACCCCCCAATCTGTATCCCCCCCATGACCCCTCTGTAACCCCCCCAATCTGTACCCCCCCCCCTCATCTGTATCCCCCCTCTGTAACCCCCCAATCTGTATCCATCCCTCCTCTTTGTAGCGGAGTGCTGTTCTCTCACAGACTATCTCCGCTGGTAATCCAAGTGAGGCTCAGGAACAAGTAGTAAAACCCAAGAGAATAATATCCACGGTTAGTAAAGTAATCCAAAAGTATCCCCATCACATTTCCCAATGACTGGACGACACACAGCATCAGGAGCAGAACTGAACTTTTAATCCACACAACTTCCTTTTAAGCATTTCTCCCATGCAAGGGAGACACCCATAATAATTATACGATACACCAATCATATCTGAGTTACCAGCCACACATCTCCTCCCCTCAGTGTGACACAAAATCCCATTATGCAGGACACATTTCTCCCCGGTTTCCAGACGTACCTCCAATACTAGAGTAACACCTTTAAATATTACATCCCCTGATAGCCCCGATCTGGGGGAACAACATACTGAAAAATCACCCAGATCGGATCAGGGGTTCGGAAGTTACAGGGGTATGGTCATATGACCGACCGCACAGGAGGTAGTAGCCGAAATTAGATCCACACATTCTGGCCTTGCGGTCGGTCTACTTTCAGAGGTGGAAATGCACAAAATTACTGGGGTATATGGCTTGGATAAATCCCTTTGTTCGTTCGTTCGGTTTATTCCTACCGAACGGTGGCCCATTCGGTAGTTTCTATACGAAATGCTGGAAGTCTGGAGGTCTCAGCGGTGTTCGCTTAGTCAAGTGTCCGATTTGGGTTCCAGACACTCGATGACCAAACACCGCTGATCTTTTGTGCGGCAAGATGGCCGCCGCCACGTGTTCCCTAGGGGCCACCTAGGGAGCACAGCATACATTTGTTTGTTTGCTAATGATGTGGTTAGAACGTTGATGTGGGAGGTAAATGAAGGGAGAAGTCTAGTTGTTCGGTAGTTTGTTCGTATGTCAAACAGAGGAGTTTTTACCGAACAACCAGACGAATGCTACATACAATATATGGATACACAGGGAATACAGCTGAAATAACATGGTAACAATAAAAATCTCGGGACAGCCCAATGCAATCCGCTACACTCTGTAACCCCCAATCTGTATCCACCCCCCTGTACCCCCCATCTGTATCCACCCCCCACACCCCCCCCCCTTTCTAACCCCCCAATCTGTATACTAATCTCCTCGTTCTATATATACCACCCTTTAACCTCCCTACTGTATCTATCCTTCTAATCTCCTTGTTCTATATCTACCCCCTCTAACCTCCCTACTGTATCTATCCCAATCTCCTCATTCTACATCTACCCCCTCTAAGGTCCCTACTGTATCTACCCTAATATCCTCGTTCTATTTCTACCCCCTCTAACCTTCCTACTGTATCAATCCTTCTAATCTCCTCTGTGACGGTAATAATCTGTGCCACCGTCCAGTATTCCCTTTTTCCCAATAAGCAGAGTATCGCCTAGAATCCACAGGAACAAATATCACTGGTATCGCCAAATAACCCACACATGAGCCAAAGCTTAATGCTGGAACAAGACTGATTTACTGGAAGCAACAGGCATTCAATTTATACAGTAACAGACTCCTCCTCTGGGCCAGGCTAGATAATTGAGTTTCAGCAACATACTAAACTCAATTATCTGCTGGCCAGAAACATTAACAATTTTTTAGAAATATACTATCTATATGATATAACAATATAAAAACCACATCCCTGGGTAGCTGAGGATACTGGGAGTAACATATCCAAATTTCACGAAAATCCGTTTGGTAGTTTCTGTGTCGCATCGTGTGGAAGTCTGACCGGCTTGCCATGCGGTTGTATCCGATTTAGAGTTCCATGAAATTGGTAGTAAGAGTCGGTCTCCGTTCGTGCAGAATTATACAAAAACCCTACAGGTAGAATGCAGCTGGTTACATGAGAATGCTCCCCTCGTTTGGTTGATTGAAATCCCCAGACGCCAGTCTTGTACTGCAAGGAGAAATAGGTCAGGTCAGACGGGACTTCCATAAAGGCCGGGTGTTCGTGCGAGTGCCATGCCGAAAACAGTTCCAGGCACTCGACGACCAAGTCCCGCTGGCCTCGTTCGGGAGTTTAAGATGGCCGCCATCCTTTGTTCTCGCCACGTGTTCGTATGCCGAATGGCAGCCACCTAGGAGCACTCAATTACCTTGTGGTTTCGTATTGCAACATGGTATTCTACGTTCTAATTGTTACCCATGGTGGTCTCTGTTCGGTAGAAAGAATCTACCGAACACACACAGAAAAACTAATGCTGCCAAGTTTTTTAGGTAGCAGGGAGAGGAAATAGTCGAATGAAGCCAGGGAATACAGGGAAACCCTTCACATCCTCGTTCTATATCTACCCCCCCCTAACCTCCTTACTGTATTAGTCCTTCTAATCTCCTCATTCTATATCTACCCCCTCTAACCTCTCTACTGTATCTATCCTTCTAATCTCCTCGTTCTATATCTACCCCCTCTGACCTCCCTACTGTATCTATCCTTCTAATCTCCTCGTTCTATATCTACCCCCTCAAACCTCCCTACTGTATCTATCCTAATCTCCTCATTCTACATCTACCCCCTCTAACCTCCCTACTGTATCTATCCTAATCTCCTCGTTCTATTTCTACCCCTTTAACCTCCCTACTGTATCAATCCTTCTAATCTCCTTGTTCTGTTTCTACCCCCTCTAACCTCCCTACTGTATCTATACTAATCTCCTCGTTCTATATCTACCCCCTCTAACCTCCCTACTGTATCTATCCGTCTAATCTCCTCGTTTTATATCTACCCCTCTAACCTCCCTACTGTATCAATCCTTCTAATCTCCTCATTCTATATCTACCCCTCTAACCTCCCTACTGTATCTAACCTAATCTCCTCGTTCTATTTCTACCCCTTTAACCTCCCTACTGTATCTATCCTTCTAATCTCCTTGTTCTATATCTACCCCTCTAACCTCCCTTCTGTATCTATCCTAATCTCCTCGTTCTATATCTACCCCCTCTAACCTCCCTACTGTATCTATCCTTCTAATCTCCTCATTCTATATCTACCCCCTCTAACCTCCCTACTGTATCAGTCCTTCTAATCTCCTCATTCTACATCTACCCCCTCTAACCTCCATACTGTAGCAGTCCTTCTAACCGCTTCGTTCTGTATCTACCCCCTCTAACCTCCCTACTGTATCAGTCCTTCTAAACTCCTAGTTCTACATCTACCCCTCTAACCTCCCTACTGTATTAGTCCTAATCTCCTCGTTTTATATCTACCCCCTCTAACCTCCCTACTGTATCTATCCTTCTAATCTCCTCGTTCTATGTCTACCCCCTCTAACCTCCATACTGTATCAGTCCTTCTAATCTCCTCGTTCTACATCTACCCCCTCTACTGTATCTATCCTTCTAATCTCCTCGTTCTATATCTACTCCCTTTAACCTCCCTACTGTATCTATCCTTCTAATCTCCTCATTCTATATCTACTCCCTTTAACCTCCCTACTGTATCTATACGTCTCATCTCCTCGTTCTACATCTACCCCTTCTAGCCTCCCTACTGTATCTATCCTAATCTCCTCGTTCTATATCTACCCCCTCTAACCTCCCTACTGTATCTATCCTAATCTCCTCGTTCTATATCTACCCCCTCTAACCTCCCTACTGTATCAGTCCTAATCTCCTCGTTTTATATCTACCCCCTCTATCCTCCCTACTGTATCTATCCTAATCTCCTCGTTCTATATCTACCCCCTCTAACCTCCCTACTGTATCACTCCTTCTAATCGCCTCGTTCTACATCTACCCCTTCTAACCTCCCTTCTGTATCTATCCTGCTAATCTCCTCATTCTATATCTACCCCCTCTAACCTCCCTACTGTATCAGTCCTTTTAATCTCCTGATTCTACATCTACCCCTCTAACCTCCCTACTGTATCTATCCTAATCTCCTCGTTCTACATCTACCCCCTCTAACCTCCCTACTGTATCTATACTTCTAATCTCCTCGTTCTATATCTACCCCTCTAACCTCCCTACTGTATCAATCCTTCTAATCTCCTCGTTCTACATCTACCCCCTCTAACCTCCATACTGTAGCAGTCCTTCTAACCGCCTCGTTCTATATCTACCCCCTCTAACCTCCCTACTGTATCTATCCTTCTAATCTCCTCGTTCTATATCTACCCCTCTAACCTCCATACTGTATCTATCCTAATCTCCTCGTTCTATATCTACCCTCCTCTACTGTATCTATCCTTCTAATCTCCTCGTTCTACATCTACTCCATTTAACCTCCCTACTGTATCTATACTTCTAATCTCCTCGTTCTACATCTACCCCCTCTAACCTCCCTACTATATCTGTCCTAATCGCCACGTTCAATATCTACCCCCTCTAACCTCCCTACTGTATCTATCCTTTTAATTGCCTCGTTCTACATCTACCCCCTCTAACCTCCCTACTGTATCTATCCTTCTAATCTCCTCGTTCTATATCTACCCCCTCTAACCTCCCTACTGTATCTATCCTTCTAATCTCCTCGTTCTATATCTACCCCCTCTAACCTCCCTACTGTATCTATCCTTCTAGTCGCCTCATTCTATATCTACCCCCTCTAACCTCCCTTCTGTATCTATCCTAATCTCCTTGTTCTATATCTACCCCCTCTAACCTCCCTACTGTATCTATCCTAATCTCCTCGTTCTACATCTACCCCTCTAACCTCCCTACTGTATCTATCCTAATCTCCTCGTTCTATATCTACCCCCTCTAACCTCCCTACTGTATCTATCCTTCTAATCTCCTCGGTCTATATCTACCCCTCTAACCTCCCTACTGTATCACTCCTTCTAATCTCCTTGTTCCACATCTACCCCCTCTAACCTCCATACTGTATCTAGCCTTCTAATCTCCTCATTCTACATCTACCCCCTCTAACCTCCCTACTGTATCTATCCTAATCTCCTCGTTCTACATCTACCCCTCTAACCTCCCTACTGTATCTATCCTAATCTCCTCGTTCTACATCTACCCCCTCTAACCTGCCTTCTGTATCTATCCTTCTAATCGCCTCGTTCTACATCTACCCCCTTTAACCTCCCTACTGTATCTATCCTTCTAATCTCCTCGGTCTACATCTACCCCTCTAACCTCCCTACTGTATCTATCCTAATCTCCTCGTTCTACATCTACCCCCTCTAACCTCCCTACTGTATCTATCCTTCAAATCTCCTCGTTCTATATCTACCCCTCTAACCTCCCTACTGTATCTATACTTCTAATCTCCTCATCTACATCTACCCCCTCTAACCTCCCTACTGTATCTATCCTTCTAATCTCCTCGGTCTACATCTACCCCCTCTAACCTCCCTACTGTATCTATCCTTCAAATCTCCTCGTTCTACATCTACTCCATTTAACCTCCCTTCTGTATCAGTCCTTCTAATCTCCTCATCTACATCTACCCCTCTAACCTCCCTACTGTATCACTCCTAATCTCCTCGTTCTACATCTACTCCATTTAACCTCCCTACTATACTTCTAATCTCCTCATCTACATCTACCCTCTCTAACCTCCCTACTGTATCTATACTTCTAATCTTCTCTTTCTACATCTACCCCCTCTAACCTCCCTATTGTATCTATCCTAATCTCCTCGTTTTAGATCTTCCCCCCCCTTTATATATACACACATTATATATATATCTTATATAACCTTCCTTATGTTTCTACTCCCTTCTACATCTACCCCAGCTATAACTAGTCTGTTCAAAAACACCCCTTCCAATCCCCTCCCTATTTTAACTCCATTTTGAAAATTTTAAAACCACCAGCTACACCTTTCTCCCCCATTGTATACCCTAAACCCATCTTAATAATCTTTATAGTGGGTGGGATTTTGTGCAGGTGCCAGTGGTTACTCAACCAGCATATATTTCAGTTGGGTTTGGCAAATGCTGTGGACTCATCTGATTGGCAGAGTGGTTGTACCAAGATTTCAAACAAGTTATATGTGAAACAGATGTTTTAATTAAATCCCAAGAACCATCACTTATTCAGCACTGCACACAGCATTCTAAACACAAGATGGCAGCATTGAGAGGATAGTGCAAATACAGAGCAGTCATTGCAGGCTGCAAAGAGACAGCTTACTCCAAACGTCAATCTTTACAGCTCATTGCACTGGGTATGTGAAGCCAGGCGTCCAATAAAAACTGCCGGAGATGAAGCGTCAGACATCTCTGTATTCTACTAAACGCTGCATATATGGAACTATTCAAATACATTTACATAAGGGAGAAGTGTTGTTGCATTTGTTTGATGTTTAAAGGATTTTTTTTGTCACTTTTCCATAAGAGATCAAAACCTTATTGTGGGTTCAAACTGTCAGATCCTTAAAGCATTACTACAAACACCATGACCACTATGTAACACTGCACATAGTTTAACCCCCTCGGTTACACTTCCGGCAGCGTCATTGGGGTGACAGCCGTCCTGGTATGGTTAACATTAAACTTGTGCAACTTTCGTCCAGAGAATGTCAGCGATTGTCCAATTGCAGTCAGCCAATGAGTGACGATGCTGCCGTTTCCAGAGCTCTGCACTATCCAGCACAGAACCAGCTAAAGCAGCAAACTTGTCACCAGGGAACCTTGCACCATAACCAATTTACTGGACATTTGCCAGGGCAGACTTTTCACTTGCCAATGGAAATGGGAGTCCGGTCTTAGAGAATAGAGGATCCACTACTTGCTAACACGCAGTGTCTGCCATTTTCATATGGGCAGGGCAGGTGGATTTTCATTTGAAGGCTCTCTATGGGAATGTATGGGAGCTTGCCATGTGAATAAATAATAATAATAAAAAAACCCACCTTCTTACCATACCAGGGTCAACAGCAGCCGCCAAAACAGACCTTTCCAGACGGTATGGTGGCCAGAAAAAACAAACAGTTTGACCCCTAAAGGCAAGATGTCACCCAGGCTCTCCTGGCACTATAACCACCTCTGACAGAGGAAGTTGTTCTGGGGTGTTGGGATTTCAGTCCGTGCTGAACTAGAACAATATTAAGACATCTGTACATCTCTCCAATAACACACAGCTCCTGGATAAAAACCCATCACTACTATACACAAAGTAACATTTATTTCTGGGATAGAAACTGGATTTATTACAGGGAGGAAAAAAAAAATAAAAGAAAAAAACAAAAACCAAAAGCTTCTGTCCAATATTTACACAATGAGCAGAAGGTGTTCGGGAAAGCGATGGTCTGCACGAAGGGAGGAAGTCATGTCCATTTATAGCATCCCAACGAGCTAGACTGTCAGGAAAACGCTTCCTCACTCAACTAATTGCATATTTCATTCATTAACCACGTAAATTCCCCCCCCCCCCCACCCCACTCCCCCCACCCCGGAACCTCCGTGTCCTCTCCTGCATTAGCTCTCTCAATGACCATTCCGCTCTATTAAAGAGTCTGTTGGCGGAGCAGTGAGGTGTCATGGCTCCAGCCTGGCTCCCGTGTTCCCACTTGGCCGGCCACTCCTGCACTTCTGACAATAGTAGATATCTGGAACGTTGCTCTTTCTGATCTTCGCGCAGGAAAGATGAACCCAAGTACAACAAATGTTACACTCGATCATGGGACGGCCAGCAAATGGTTTCTCACAGTAACATGTTACCAGGTCCCATGAATCATCTCCTGTTGGAAGAAAGAAGATATATTGTGACACATTGTCCTGGGGGGGTGGAATTAAGAGGGGACAGGGGATACAGCAATAGGAGCTCAGCCTGAGAAAAGGAGGAGCTCACAGGCCCAGGCTTCCAATCCTCGTTTTACAGTATTATAGTAGTAAATGAAGAGACTCATTTTATTTGTTACTACTGCTCAAACATCACCTGATTCCACCATTATATCTTCATCCATCACTTGTGTGTCTGCATCACTCGAGCTTCCGCCACCATCTCTGCTGCTTTCTGCACTTGGTGGCGGCTGTGGGCCAGGAGGAGACCCAAGGTTTCTTTCTCCTCGTTCATCATCTTCTGTATCCGAGTCACTTAGTCTCATAGCTGCCCCCCCCCTGTATCTCTGTCTCTTCTTCCGCCGACTGCTCTTCTTCACTCGTGAATGTTCTCCCACTCTCCTCTTACTGCTGCCACTGGATCCATGGGTCTTGGCTTTCATTACAAAAGTCTGGATAGTATTTAAATCAGACGTTTGAGGTGCTCCAGGTAAGTCAGAAGTCAAGGGTGGTCGTGGGGTGTCAGGAGACTCCCAGCTGTCACTCTCCTCAGTCCTGTGGGGAGATGTCGAACTTGATGGTGTCCATGCTCTCTCCTAGAGGAAAGCGATTCAAATTAGAGAAAACAAGACCCAACATTAATATTCATTAAACATCTACATCTATCATAACACACCTCTCATACCGTCACCAACGCGTACCATAACACACCTCTCATACCGTCACCAACGCGTACCATAACACACCTCTCATACCGTCACCAACGCGTACCATAACACACCTCTCATACCGTCACCAACGCGTACCATAACACACCTCTCATACCGTCACCAACGCGTACCATAACACACCTCTCATACCGTCACCAACGCGTACCATAACACACCTCTCATGCCGTCACCAACGCGTACCATAACACACCTCTCATGCCGTCACCAACGCGTACCATAACACACCTCTCATGCCGTCACCAACGCGTACCATAACACACCTCTCATGCCGTCACCAACGCGTACCATAACACACCTCTCATGCCGTCACCAACGCGTACCATAACACACCTCTCATGCCGTCACCAACGCGTACCATAACACACCTCTCATGCCGTCACCAACGCGTACCATAACACACCTCTCATGCCGTCACCAACGCGTACCATAACACACCTCTCATGCCGTCACCAACGCGTACCATAACACACCTCTCATGCCGTCACCAACGCGTACCATAACACACCTCTCATGCCGTCACCAACGCGTACCATAACACACCTCTCATGCCGTCACCAACGCGTACCATAACACACCTCTCATGCCGTCACCAACGCGTACCATAACACACCTCTCATGCCGTCACCAACGCGTACCATAACACACCTCTCATGCCGTCACCAACGCGTACCATAACACACCTCTCATGCCGTCACCAACGCGTACCATAACACACCTCTCATGCCGTCACCAACGCGTACCATAACACACCTCTCATGCCGTCACCAACGCGTACCATAACACACCTCTCATGCCGTCACCAACGCGTACCATAACACACCTCTCATGCCGTCACCAACGCGTACCATAACACACCTCTCATGCCGTCACCAACGCGTACCATAACACACCTCTCATGCCGTCACCAACGCGTACCATAACACACCTCTCATGCCGTCACCAACGCGTACCATAACACACCTCTCATGCCGTCACCAACGCGTACCATAACACACCTCTCATGCCGTCACCAACGCGTACCATAACACACCTCTCATGCCGTCACCAACGCGTACCATAACACACCTCTCATGCCGTCACCAACGCGTACCATAACACACCTCTCATGCCGTCACCAACGCGTACCATAACACACCTCTCATGCCGTCACCAACGCGTACCATAACACACCTCTCATGCCGTCACCAACGCGTACCATAACACACCTCTCATGCCGTCACCAACGCGTACCATAACACACCTCTCATGCCGTCACCAACGTGTACCATAACACACCTCTCATGCCGTCACCAACGTGTACCATAACACACCTCTCATGCCGTCACCAACGTGTACCATAACACACCTCTCATGCCGTCACCAACGTGTACCATAACACACCTCTCATGCCGTCACCAACGTGTACCATAACACACCTCTCATGCCGTCACCAACGTGTACCATAACACACCTCTCATGCCGTCACCAACGTGTACCATAACACACCTCTCATGCCGTCACCAACGTGTACCATAACACACCTCTCATGCCGTCACCAACGTGTACCATAACACACCTCTCATGCCGTCACCAACGTGTACCATAACACACCTCTCATGCCGTCACCAACGTGTACCATAACACACCTCTCATACCGTCACCAACGTGTACCATAACACACCTCTCATACCGTCACCAACGTGTACCATAACACACCTCTCATACCGTCACCAACGTGTACCATAACACACCTCTCATACCGTCACCAACGTGTACCATAACACACCTCTCATACCGTCACCAACGTGTACCATAACACACCTCTCATACCGTCACCAACGTGTACCATAACACACCTCTCATACCGTCACCAACGTGTACCATAACACACCTCTCATACCGTCACCAACGTGTACCATAACACACCTCTCATACCGTCACCAACGTGTACCATAACACACCTCTCATACCGTCACCAACGTGTACCATAACACACCTCTCATACCGTCACCAACGTGTACCATAACACACCTCTCATACCGTCACCAACGTGTACCATAACACACCTCTCATACCGTCACCAACGTGTACCATAACACACCTCTCATACCGTCACCAACGTGTACCATAACACACCTCTCATACCGTCACCAACGTGTACCATAACACACCTCTCATACCGTCACCAACGTGTACCATAACACACCTCTCATACCGTCACCAACGTGTACCATAACACACCTCTCATACCGTCACCAACGTGTACCATAACACACCTCTCATACCGTCACCAACGTGTACCATAACACACCTCTCATACCGTCACCAACGTGTACCATAAATTTCTCTCACCTCTTTTGCAGAGGACGGTATGTAGCCAGCGTATGCCAATACAAAACTGCAGAACCGGTTAAAGTCTTCAACTGTCCTGGAACGTTTCTGCGGTGGCTGCTGGGGAAGAATTAAAAAGATTATGAATTTCTGTAGGTTTTACTGTGTGTATATTTAATATTTAGCGCCATGCTGCGGCAGCCATGGCTGTAGTGAGTGATAACCAGAGATCAGAATGCTAACACACGTAAACACCTGACAAATGTGGCACCAGATCTCTTTCTAACTCCGTCTATTTTACAGAGAGCAGAATACGGAGTGGACTAGTGGAAAGAAGCAATGGATAGGAGACAGTAAGTGATGATCCTGTGATCTGGCCAGGGATCTACTCATCAACTATTACTTCTGTTTTGTAGGTGCTTTTTGTAGCGGATGGCAATGGGCTGTATTTCGTGTAATTGTTGCTATGTGTAGAAGTATTGTATATAGCTTTCGTATGATTGTTCGGTTCAGTTCTGCTCCTGTTGCTGTGTGTCATCCAGTCATTGGGATCTGTATTGGGATATTCGTGGATTACCTCGCTTGCTGTGACTATTGTTCTATGGGATTTTATTACTTGTTCCTGAGCCTCACTGGGATCTTTAGTGGAGTTAACGTGTGAAAGACCAGCTCTCCGCTACACTTTTGGTATAGAAGAACAGTAATCTTTAGGTGGGTGGGTGGTAGCTGGAAAAATAATGTGAGTCCCTAGAGTGGAAGTGTGAATGAACATCGCTTCTTGGACAATGAGCTGAATTGCTTACAATGGTAATTCGAAGGGAGTGAGGTAAAAACCCTCCTGAAAGATGGGAGATGTTACAATGGGGATTTATTTCTCTCTTTTCATAAAAATAAAAAACAAAGATTTTCTTGAGGTCTAGCAGGGCAGTCAACGTATAAACCCTCCCACTGCAACGGAACAACAGTGGGACAGTCTACCAAACTAAACGGTTCAGGTAAAAACACTTTCTAAAGTAGAATAGATTTATAAACAACAATAAGCGGATTATGAAAAAGGGCCCCACCTGAGATACAGACTTTAGGTTCAACGACGGATCTGGGAAGATAGAAATAAAAGCATCAAATCTCCGTTCCAGAGACCCCCCCCCCTCCGCCCCAGAGACATCTCCACCCACCAGCCCCAGAGACCCCCCCTCCGCCTGCACATCTCCACCCACCAGCCCCAGAGACCCCCCCTCCGCCTGCACATCTCCACCCACCAACACCCGAGGACCCCCCCTCCGCCTGCACATCTCCACCCACCAACACCCGAGGACCCCCCCTCCGCCTGCACATCTCCACCCACCAGCCCCAGAGACCCCCCCTCCGCCTGCACATCTCCACCCACCAGCCCCAGAGACCCCCCCTCCGCCTGCACATCTCCACCCACCAGCCCCAGAGACCCCCCCTCCGCCTGCACATCTCCACCCACCAGCCCCAGAGACCCCCCCTCCGCCTGCACATCTCCACCCACCAGCCCCAGAGACCCCCCCTCCGCCTGCACATCTCCACCCACCAGCCCCAGAGACCCCCCCTCCGCCTGCACATCTCCACCCACCAGCCCCAGAGACCCCCCCTCCGCCTGCACATCTCCACCCACCAGCCCCAGAGACCCCCCCTCCGCCTGCACATCTCCACCCACCAGCCCCAGAGACCCCCCCTCCGCCTGCACATCTCCACCCACCAGCCCCAGAGACCCCCCCTCCGCCTGCACATCTCCACCCACCAGCCCCAGAGACCCCCCCTCCGCCTGCACATCTCCACCCACCAGCCCCAGAGACCCCCCCTCCGCCTGCACATCTCCACCCACCAGCCCCAGAGACCCCCCCTCCGCCTGCACATCTCCACCCACCAGCCCCAGAGACCCCCCCTCCGCCTGCACATCTCCACCCACCAGCCCCAGAGACCCCCCCTCCGCCTGCACATCTCCACCCACCAGCCCCAGAGACCCCCCTCCGCCTGCACATCTCCACCCACCAGCCCCAGAGACCCCCCCTCCGCCTGCACATCTCCACCCACCAGCCCCAGAGACCCCCCCTCCGCCTGCACATCTCCACCCACCAGCCCCAGAGACCCCCCCTCCGCCTGCACATCTCCACCCACCAGCCCCAGAGACCCCCCCTCCGCCTGCACATCTCCACCCACCAGCCCCAGAGACCCCCCCTCCGCCTGCACATCTCCACCCACCAGCCCCAGAGACCCCCCCTCCGCCTGCACATCTCCACCCACCAGCCCCAGAGACCCCCCCTCCGCCTGCACATCTCCACCCACCAGCCCCAGAGACCCCCCCTCCGCCTGCACATCTCCACCCACCAGCCCCAGAGACCCCCCTCCGCCTGCACATCTCCACCCACCAGCCCCAGAGACCCCCCCCTCCGCCTGCACATCTCCACCCACCAGCCCCAGAGACCCCCCCTCCGCCTGCACATCTCCACCCACCAGCCCCAGAGACCCCCCCTCCGCCTGCACATCTCCACCCACCAGCCCCAGAGACCCCCCCCTCCGCCTGCACATCTCCACCCACCAGCCGCAGAGACCCCCCTCCGCCTGCACATCTCCACCCACCAACCCCAGAGACCCCCCTCCGCCTGTACATCTCCACCCACCAGCCCCAGAGACCCCCCCTCCGCCTGTACATCTCCACCCACCAGCCCCAGAGACCCCCCTCCGCCTGTACATCTCCACCAACCAGCCCCAGAGATCCCCCTCCATCCGTACATTTCCACCCACTAGACCCAAAGACCTCCACCATACATCTCCACCCCTACCCTCCTGCCATTTGCCCTATACTGTCCAGGCCATGCGCCAGTTGACCCCTCACCGTCCCTGCCACGCACCAGCTGCCCCCTCCACTGGTAAACCGCTGTCGTGCTCCAGTTGCCCCCTCAGTGATATAGTTGCCACCTACTCACCCCCCATGCTCCAGTTAACCCCCCCCCCCCAACACGGCCAAAGCTCCAGTTACCCCTTACCCCCCCCCTCACCACGGCCAAGCTCCAGTTACCCCTTACCCCCCCCTCACCACGGCCAAGCTCCAGTTACCCCCTACCCCCCCCCAGCCAAGCTCCAGTTACCCCCTACCGCCCCTCACCACGGCCAAGCTCCAGTTACCCCTTACCACCACCCCCCCTCACCACGGCCAAGCTCCAGTTACCCCTTACCCCCCCCCTCACCACGGCCAAGCTCCAGTTACCCCCTACCCCCCTCACCACGGCCAAGCTCCAGTTACCCCCTACCCCCCTCACCACGGCCAAGCTCCAGTTACCCCCTACCCCCCCTCACCACGGCCAAGCTCCAGTTACCCCTTACCCCCCCTCACCACGGCCAAGCTCCAGTTACCCCTTACCCCCCCTCACCACGGCCAAGCTCCAGTTACCCCTTACCCCCCCCCACCACGGCCAAGCTCCAGTTACCCCTACCTCCCCCCGCCAAGCTCCAGTTACCCCCTACCCCCCCGCCAAGCTCCAGTTACCCCCTACCCCCCCGCCAAGCTCCAGTTACCCCCTACCCCCCCCGCCAAGCTCCAGTTACCCCTTAGCCCCCCTCACCAAGCTCCAGTTACCCCTTAGCCCCCCTCACCAAGCTCCAGTTACCCCTTAGCCCCCTCACCACGGCCAAGCTCCAGTTACCCCTTACCCCCCCCTCACCACGGCCAAGCTCCAGTTACCCCCTACCTCCCCCCCCACCACAGCCAAGCTCCAGTTACCCCCTACCCCCCCGCCAAGCTCCAGTTACCCCCTACCCCCCCGCCAAGCTCCAGTTACCCCCTACCCCCCCAAGCTCCAGTTACCCCCTACCCCCCCAAGCTCCAGTTACCCCCTACCCCCCCAAGCTCCAGTTACCCCCTACCCCCCCAAGCTCCAGTTACCCCCTACCCCCCCAAGCTCCAGTTACCCCCTACCCCCCCAAGCTCCAGTTACCCCCTACCCCCCCAAGCTCCAGTTACCCCCTACTCCCCCCCAAGCTCCAGTTACCCCCTACTCCCCCCCAAGCTCCAGTTACCCCTTACCCCCCCCTTCACCACGGCCAAGCTCCAGTTACCCCCTACCTCCCCCCCCCCACCACAGCCAAGCTCCAGTTACCCCCTACCACGGCCAAGCTCCAGTTACCCCTTACCCCCCCCTCACCACGGCCAAGCTCCAGTTACCCCTTACCTCCCCCCCACCACGGCCAAGCTCCAGTTACCCCTTATCCCCCCTCACCACGGCCAAGCTCCAGTTACCCCTTACCCCCCCCTCACCACGGCCAAGCTCCAGTTACCCCTTACCCCCCCTCACCACGGCCAAGCTCCAGTTACCCCTTACCCCCCCCTCACCACGGCCAAGCTCCAGTTACCCCTTAGCCCCCCCTCACCACGGCCAAGCTCCAGTTACCCCTTAGCCCCCCCTCACCACGGCCAAGCTCCGGGTAGGGGGTAACTGGAGCTGGGGGGGGGTAGGGGGTAACTGGAGCTTGGCCGGGGGGGGGGGGGTAGGGGGTAACTGGAGCTTGGCTGTGGTGGGGGGGAGGTAGGGGGTAACTGGAGCCCCCCCTCACCACGGCCAAGCTCCAGTTACCCCCTACCTCCCCCCCACCACAGCCAAGCTCCAGTTACCCCCTACCCCCCCCCCGGCCAAGCTCCAGTTACCCCCTACCCCCCCCCCAGCTCCAGTTACCCCCTACCCCCCCCCCCCGGCCAAGCTCCAGTTACCCCCTACCTCCCCCCCCCCACCACGGCCAAGCTCCAGTTACCCCCTCCCCCCCCGGTGCCCTAGTTGCCCCCCTCTCTCCTCCCGGTGCTCTAGTTGCCCCCCTCTCTCCCCCCGGTGCCCTAGTTGCCCCCCTCTCTCCCCCCCGTGCCCTAGTTGCCCCCCTCTCTCCCCCCCGGTGCCCTAGTTGCCCCCCTCTCTCCCCCCCGGTGCCCCCCCTCTCTCTCCCCCCGGTGCCCTAGTTGCCCCCCTCTCTCCCCCCCGGTGCCCCCCCTCTCTCCCCGGTGCCCTAGTTGCCCCCCTCTCTCCCCCCGGTGCCCCCCCTCTCTCCCCCCGGTGCCCTAGTTGCCCTCCTCTCTCCCCCCGGTGCCCTAGTTGCCCCCCTCTCTCCCCCCGGTGCCCTAGTTGCCCCTCTCCCCCCTCTCCCCCCCTCTCTCCCCCCGGTGCCCCCCCTCTCTCCCCCCGGTGCCCTAGTTGCCCCCCTCTCTCCCCCCGGTGCCCTAGTTGCCCCCCTCTCTCCCCCCGGTGCCCTAGTTGCCCCCTCTCCCCCCGGTGCCCCCCCCTCTCTCCCCCCGGTGCCCTAGTTGCCCCCTCTCTCCCCCGGTGCCCTAGTTGCCCCCCTCTCTCCCCCCGGTGCCCTAGTTGCCCCCCTCTCTCCCCCCGGTGCCCCCCCCTCTCTCCCCCCGGTGCCCTAGTTGCCCCCTCTCCTCCCGGTGCCCCCCCCTCTCTCCCCCCGGTGCCCTAGTTGCCCCCTCTCCTCCCGGTGCCCCCCCTCTCTCCCCCCGGTGCCCTAGTTGCCCCCCCCCGGTGCCCTAGTTGCCCCCCTCTCTCCCCCAGGTGCCCTAGTTGCCCCCCTCTCTCCCCCAGGTGCCCTAGTTGCCCCCTCTCTTCCCCCGGTGCCCTAGTTGCCCCCCCCGGTGCCCTAGTTGCCCCCCCCGGTGCCCTAGTTGCCCCCCCCGGTGCCCTAGTTGCCCCCTCTCCCCCCAGTGCCCTAGTTGCCCCCCCCGGTGCCCTAGTTGCCCCCCCCCGGTGCCCCTAGTTGCCCCCTCTCACCTTCCGGGCTGGGCTCTCCCCACGGCCGCCTCCAGCATGTCCGGCTGCGGATCCCCCGGTCGGCAGGGGTTGCTCCGGGCGGTAATGGTCACACAGTCCCGGCCGGGGACGGTAAGCGCCTGCCCGGCCCCAGCGCCGGCTGGCTCTCTGTCTCCGGATAACCTGTCCCGGTAACTGCCCCCCTCCCTCTCCGCCGCTCCCCGGCCGCCTGCTCTCCGCGCACTGACTGCAGGGACATGTAGTCCTACGGCCGCCGCGGGGGGTCACGGGATTTGTGGTCCGACAGGAACACCCACCTCGGGCTAATCCCGCCCACTGAGAGAGCAAGAACTCCATCTCCCGACATACATTGCGGGAAAGTGCGTCACTACTCCCGACAGCCTCCGCGGCAAGTTAGGGGAGTGCAGTCCAGACAGCCCTGACGGGTGCACTGCGCAAGTCGGTCAGCTGACCTGCATCCCAAACGCTGATTGGCTGCTGCCCCCTGCGCGTGCGGTGAACTGTACTTCTATTAGTGGGCCCTTCATCTCACAGCAAATAACATGGGGGAGTGGGTGTGGCTAACACGTCATCAGTGGGTGGGGCCTGAAGCTAGTCTTTCTTCTAACCCCTCCCCCAGAGGGTAATATCCCTCTAACCCCTCCCCCAGTGGGTAAAATCCCTCTAACCCCTCCCCAGAGGGTAATATCCCTCTAACCCCTCCCCCAGAGGGTAATATCCCTCTAACCCCTCCCCCAGAGGGTAATATCCCTCTAACCCCTCCCCAATGGGTAATATCCCTCTAACCCCTCCCCCTCAGAGGGAATATCCCTCTAACCCCCCCTCATAGGGTAATATCCCTCTAACCCCTCCCCCAGAGGGTAATATCCCTCTAACCCCTCCCCCAGAGGGTAAAATCCCTCTAACCCCTCCCCCAGAGGGTAATATCCCTCTAACCCCTCCCCCAATGGGTAATATCCCTCTAACCCCTCCCCCAGAGGGTAATATCCCTCTAACCCCTCCCCCTCAGAGGGTAATATCCCTCTAACCCCCCCTCAGAGGGTAATATCCCTCTAACCCCTCCCCAGAGGGTAATATCCCTCTAACCCCTCCCCCAGAGGGTAATATCCCTCTAACCCTTCCCCAAGAGGGTAATATCCCTCTAACCCCTCCCCCATTGGGTAATATCCCTCTAACCCCTCCCCAGAGGGTAATATCCCTCTAACCCCTCCCCCAGAGGGTAATTTCCCTCTAACCCCTCCCCAAGAGGGTAATATCCCTCTAACCCCTCCCCCATTGGGTAATATCCCTCTAACCCCTCCCCAGAGGGTAATATCCCTCTAACCCCTCCCCCAGAGGGTAATATCCCTCTAACCCCTCCCCAGAGGGTAATATCCCTCTAACCCCTCCCCAAGAGGGTAATATCCCTCTAACCCCTCCCCCATTGGGTAATATCCCTCTAACCCCTCCCCAGAGGGTAATATCCCTCTAACCCCCCCTCAGAGGGTAATATCCCTCTAACCCCTCCCCAGAGGGTAATATCCCTCTAACCCCTCCCCCAGAGGGTAATATCCCTCTAACCCCTCCCCCAATGGGTTATATCCCTCTAACCCCTCCCCCAGAGGGTAAAATCCCTCTAACCCCTCCCCCAGAGGGTAATATCCCTCTAACCCCTCCCCCAATGGGTAATATCCCTCTAACCCCTCCCCCAGAGGGTAATATCCCTCTAACCCCTCCCCCTCAGAGGGTAATATCCCTCTAACCCCCCCTCAGAGGGTAATATCCCTCTAACCCCTCCCCAGAGGGTAATATCCCTCTAACCCCTCCCCCAGAGGGTAATATCCCTCTAACCCCTCCCCAAGAGGGTAATATCCCTCTAACCCCTCCCCCATTGGGTAATATCCCTCTAACCCCTCCCCAGAGGGTAATATCCCTCTAACCCCTCCCCCAGAGGGTAATTTCCCTCTAACCCCTCCCCAAGAGGGTAATATCCCTCTAACCCCTCCCCCATTGGGTAATATCCCTCTAACCCCTCCCCAGAGGGTAATATCCCTCTAACCCCTCCCCCAGAGGGTAATATCCCTCTAACCCCTCCCCAGAGGGTAATATCCCTCTAACCCCTCCCCCAGAGGGTAATATCCATCTAACCCCTCCCCAGAGGGTAATATCCCTCTAACCCCTCCCCCAGAGGGTAATATCCCTCTAACCCCTCCCCCAATGGGTAATATCCCTCTAACCCCTCCCCCAGAGGGTAATATCCCTCGAACCCCTCCCCAGAGGGTAATATCCCTCTAACCCCCCCTCAGAGGGTAATATCCCTCTAACCCCTCCCCCAATGGGTAATATCCCTCTAACCCCTCCCCCAGAGGGTAATATCCCTCTGACCCCTCCCCCAGAGGGTAATATCCCTCTGACCCCTCCCCCAATGGGTAATATCACTCTAACCCCTCCCAGAGGGTAATATTCCTCTAACCCCTCCTCCAGAGGGTAATATCCCTCTAACTCCTCCCCAATGGGTAAGATCCTTCTAACCCCTCCTCCAATGTGTAATATCCCTTTAACCCCTCCCCCAGACGGTACTATCCCTCTAACCCCTCCCTCAATGTGTAATATCCCCCTAACCCCTCCCCCAAAGGTTAATATCCCTTTAACCCCTCTCCAATGGGTAATATCCCTCTAACCCCGCCCCAATGGGTAATATCCCTCTAACCCCTCCCAGAGGGTAATATTCCTCTAACCCCTCCCAGAGGGTAATATTCCTCTAACCCCTCCCCCAGAGGGTAATATTCCTCTAACCCCTCCCCCAGAGGGTAATATTCCTCTAACCCCTCCCCCAGAGGGTAATATTCCTCTAACCCCTCCCCCAGAGGGTAATATCCCTCCTCCAGAGGGTAATATCCCTCTAACTCCTCCCCAATGGGTAAGATCCTTCTAACCCCTCCTCCAATGTGTAATATCCCTTTAACCCCTCCCCCAGAGGGTAATATCCCTCTAACCCCTCCCCCTCAGAGGGTAATATCCCTCTAACCCCCCCTCAGAGGGTAATATCCCTCTAACCCCTCCCCAGAGGGTAATATCCCTCTAACCCCTCCCCCAGAGGGTAATATCCCTCTAACCCCTCCCCAAGAGGGTAATATCCCTCTAACCCCTCCCCCATTGGGTAATATCCCTCTAACCCCTCCCCAGAGGGTAATATCCCTCTAACCCCTCCCCCAGAGGGTAATTTCCCTCTAACCCCTCCCCAAGAGGGTAATATCCCTCTAACCCCTCCCCCATTGGGTAATATCCCTCTAACCCCTCCCCAGAGGGTAATATCCCTCTAACCCCTCCCCCAGAGGGTAATATCCCTCTAACCCCTCCCCAGAGGGTAATATCCCTCTAACCCCTCCCCCAGAGGGTAATATCCATCTAACCCCTCCCCAGAGGGTAATATCCCTCTAACCCCTCCCCCAGAGGGTAATATCCCTCTAACCCCTCCCCCAATGGGTAATATCCCTCTAACCCCTCCCCCAGAGGGTAATATCCCTCGAACCCCTCCCCAGAGGGTAATATCCCTCTAACCCCCCCTCAGAGGGTAATATCCCTCTAACCCCTCCCCCAATGGGTAATATCCCTCTAACCCCTCCCCCAGAGGGTAATATCCCTCTGACCCCTCCCCCAGAGGGTAATATCCCTCTGACCCCTCCCCCAATGGGTAATATCACTCTAACCCCTCCCAGAGGGTAATATTCCTCTAACCCCTCCTCCAGAGGGTAATATCCCTCTAACTCCTCCCCAATGGGTAAGATCCTTCTAACCCCTCCTCCAATGTGTAATATCCCTTTAACCCCTCCCCCAGACGGTACTATCCCTCTAACCCCTCCCTCAATGTGTAATATCCCCCTAACCCCTCCCCCAAAGGTTAATATCCCTTTAACCCCTCTCCAATGGGTAATATCCCTCTAACCCCGCCCCAATGGGTAATATCCCTCTAACCCCTCCCAGAGGGTAATATTCCTCTAACCCCTCCCAGAGGGTAATATTCCTCTAACCCCTCCCCCAGAGGGTAATATTCCTCTAACCCCTCCCCCAGAGGGTAATATTCCTCTAACCCCTCCCCCAGAGGGTAATATTCCTCTAACCCCTCCCCCAGAGGGTAATATCCCTCCTCCAGAGGGTAATATCCCTCTAACTCCTCCCCAATGGGTAAGATCCTTCTAACCCCTCCTCCAATGTGTAATATCCATTTAACCCCTCCCCCAGACGGTACTATCCCTCTAACCCCTCCCCCAATGTGTAATATCCCTCTAGCCCCTCCCCCAAAGGTTAATATCCCTCTAACCCCTCTCCCAATGGGTAATATCCCTCTAACCCAGGGATGTCGAACATGCGGCCCCCCAGCTGTTGCTGAACTACAACTCCCATGATTCCCTGGCTATCTGTTTCATTGAAAGAATCATGGGAGTTGTAGTTCAGCAACATCTGGGGGGCCGCATGTTCGACATCCCTGCAACCCCTCTCCAATGGGTAATATCCCTCTAACCCCGCCCCAATGGGTAATATCCCTCTAACCCCTCCCCCAGAGGGTAATATCCCTCTAACCCCTCCCCCAGAGAGTAATATCCCTCTAACCCCTCCCCAGAGGGTAATATCCCTCTAACACCAGCTCCACAGCGTTATAAACCTCCAACCCCTCCCCCAGAGTGTTATATCCCTTTAACCCCAACTCAAGAGGGTTATAACCCTCCAACCCCTCCACCAATGAATAATATCCCTCTAACCCCTCCCACAGAGCGTCATATCCCTCCAACCCCTCACCCCAGAGCGTTATATCCCTCCAACCCCTCCCTCAGAGCGTTATATCCCTCCAACCCGTCCCTCAGAGCGTTATATCCCTCCAACCCCTCCCCCAGAGCGTTATATCCCTCTAACCCTTCCCCAATGGGTAAAATCCCTTTAACCCCTC
Organism: Pelobates fuscus; assembly: GCF_036172605.1. Classification (NCBI taxonomy): domain Eukaryota; kingdom Metazoa; phylum Chordata; class Amphibia; order Anura; family Pelobatidae; genus Pelobates; species Pelobates fuscus. Next base: position 425,910,361 of record NC_086319.1, read on the forward strand.
CCCCAGAGAGTTATATCCCTCCAAACCCTCCCCCAATGGGTAGTATCTCTCTAACCCCTCCCCCGAGCATTAGATCCCTCTAACCCCAGCTCCACAGCGTTATAAACCTCCAACCCCTCCCCCAGAGTGTTATATCCCTTTAACCCCAACTCAAGAGGGTTATAACCCTCCAACCCCTCCCGCAAAGCATTATATCCCTCTAACCCCTCCCCCAGAGCGTTATATCCCTTTGACCTCTCCCCCAGAGCGTTATATCTCTCTAACCCCAACTCAAGAGGGTTATAACCCTCCAACCCCTCCCCCAAAGCATTATATCCCTCTAATCCCTCCCCCAGAGCATTATATCTCTTTGACCTCTTCCCCAGAGCGTTATATCCCTCTAACTCCTCCTCTAGAGCGTTATATCCCTCCAACCCCTCCCCCAGAGCATTATATTCCTCCAACCCCTCCCCCACAGCTTTATATCCTCATAACCCCTCCCCCAGAACGTTATATCCCTCTAACCCCTCCCCAGAGGGTAATGTCCCTCTAACCCCTCCCCCAGAGCGTTATATCTGTAGCAGAGCCCTAGTCCTAGCAGGGACTCTCTTCCGCAGGCCACACCAAAATACACTCAGGAACAAGTAAAGCAATCCAAGAATCTCCCACCTCATTCCCCGCAACTGGACGACAATCAGCTCTGGGGGTATAACTGATTTTTATTGTCACATCCATGGCTTTTATGCCCAGTTCCATGCAAGGGGTTTCACATACAGAACATTCAGGGGTTTCAATGCCAAGATCCCTTGTGCCTGAGAGATAATTGCTTGAATTAACTTCTCTAATTTAATTATCTCTCAGGCACAAAAAATAAACAAAATATACTGTACCCCAAGTCTCCCAACCATACCTGGGAACCCTACAAAAAAAACACATTCCCTGATAGCCCCGATCTGAGTGACCAACATATCCAAGAATCACTCAGATCGGTTCGGTAGAACGGGAATGCCATCATGTGGAAGTTTTGACCGACCATACATGAGACGCTAGCCCCAAATAGTTCCAGGAAATATGTGTCTTGTTATATCCCTCTAACCCCTCCCACAGAGCATTATATTCCTCTAAACCCTCCTCCAGATGGTAATATCCCTCTAACCCCTCCCCCAATGGCTAATATCCCTCTAACCCCTCCCCCAATGGGTAATATCTATCTAACCCCTCTCCCAATCGGCAGGGCCGCCACCAGAAATTTTGGGGCCCCTAACTCAGCTCAGGGTCTGGGCCCCCTCGGGCCCGCCTCCAAATACCGCCCACTGGGTCCACACACAGACACAAACGCACACACTGATACAAAAGGACACAGATACATACTAACAGACACACATACTGAAACAGACATACACGCATACAGGCATACATACTAACACACACATACTGAGACATACACACAGGCATACATAGTGACAGACAGACACATAATAACATACATACAGACACACATACATACAGACACTGACATACATACATACATACATACACACACACATTCATACATACATACAGACACGGACATCCATACACACATACATTCATAATGGCATACAGACATACAGACTGACATACATGCATATATACAGACATACATGCATACAGACATCCATACACACAGACCTACGTTCATAATAATATGCAGACATACATTCATACTGACATACATATATACATACATAGACATACATACAGACATACATGCATACAGACATATATGTATGCATACAGACATACACAAACATACATAGACAGACATACATACGTAGACATACATGCATGCAGTCAGACAGACATAGACATACACACATACATACAAACAGACATATACATACATACAGATATACATACATAGACATACACACAGACATACATACAGACATACACACATAGACATACGGACAGTCATACATGCATGCAGACAGACATACATACACAGACAGACATACATACATACACATACATGCATCCAGACACACAGACATACACGCATTCATCCAGACATACATAGACATACATGCATACAGACATACACATACATACACGCATTCATCCAGACATACATAGACATACATGCATACAGACATACACATACATACAGACAGACATACATGCATACATATATACAGACAGACAGACAGACATACATACATACAGACATGCATACATACATACATACAGACAGACATACATACATATGCATACAGACACACACACATACATACAGACAGACATACACATACATGCATACAGACACAGACAAACATACAGACAGACACACACAAACATACAGACAGACACACAGACATACATACAGACAGACAGACACACAGACATACATGCATACAGACAGACATACACATACATGCATACAGACAGACATACACATACATGCATACAGACATACATACACATACATGCATACATACATACATAGACATGCATAGACATACACATACATGCATAGACACACAGACATACACGCATACAGACAGACAGACATACAGATACATGCATACAGACACACAGACATACACATACATGCATACAGACACACAGACATACACATACATGCATACAGAAAAACAGACACAGACAGACATACATACATGCACACACACAGCTCATTTTCCAGCCACCCTCCTGTCTCTTACCTTTTCTTTGCAGGAGGGTGGCTGGGGATGATGGGAGTCGGCGCTGCTCCCTCTTCATTGCTGGGCTCTCCCTCTTTACGGCTGGGCGGGCAGGCGCGCTCCTCCCGCGCGGAGTGAGCTGGGAGGAAGTGAGCACTTCCTCCCAGCAGCACTTGCGGCTGTTTTTTTGTTTTTTTTCTTTAAAGGGGCCCGGTCGCGCTATACAACGGCCACAGCGCTGACCGGGCCCCTGAAGGAGGGGGCTCATCGGGTGGCCTTAAGTGTGTGGGCCACCCGATGGGCCCCACACGTGGGGCCCGGGCGGCCGGGCCCCCCAGCCCATGACAACTGTTATGGTTGTCATGCCCTGATGGCGGCCCTGCCAATCGGTAATATCCATCTAACCCCTCCCCCAGTGGGTAATATCCCTCTAACCCCTCCCCCAGAGGGTAATATCGATCTAACCCCTCCCCCAGAGGGTAATATCCCTCTAACCCCTCCCCCAGAGGGTAATATCCCTCTAACCCCTCCCCAATGGGTAATATCCCTCTAACCCCTCCCCCAGAGGGTAATATCCCTCTAACCCCTCCCCAGAGGGTAATATCCCTCTAACCCCTCCCCCAGAGGGTAATATCCCTCTAACCCCTCCCCCAGAGGGTTATATCCCTCTAACCCCTCCCCCAGAGGGTAATATCCCTCTAACCCACCCTCCAAAGCGTTATATCCCTCTAACCCCTCGTCCAAAGCGTTATATTTATATGACCGCTCCCCCACAGTATTTTTATCCCCTCTGACCCCTCCCCCAGAGCGTTATAACCATCTAATCCCCCCAAGAGCGTTTTATCCCCTCTGCTATAGTGTTTCTCCCCACCCCCCCAGATCATTAAGCAGAGTGCTCTCGGCCCCAAGACCATCAATCAGAGTACTTTTTGGAGGGTTAACAGAGGAGCAGAAGAGAGACACCGAATGACACCTATGACTTTGGGGAGCTCCTTGTATTAGCAGAAAGCACTGTTTATTTTAAGACGACAAGGAAACTCTACCCGGCACTCTGCGCCATATCGGCGCTAGCTGCGTCTCACAGAACTTTGTACTGTCACATAATTTAGGCTAGCCAGCTCCAATCCGGGCGCTTTTTGGATAGATTGGGTGATCTAGAGCCACCTTTCCGGGGATGTATGGCATGTGGGAGTGCTTCTTTGTATTATGTGTATTTTCTGTATTTTTTTTGTGTTTGGCTTTATGTATACAGGACATAATTATTGTAACCAAGAGCTGACACAATTATCTCCTAGACACAGAGATGCCTGGGCAGACTTATGTTAATTTGAATGGAGACACCATGCTGGGGGTCTGTGTATGAATTCAGTGTGTCTTGCCTTAATAAATCAGTTTGTCTCCATCCTTCACTACGTCTCACCTAGTGTTTGGGTAAGACACAAGGTAACCTGTACAGGAGGGTATAACCCCTCTAAAGCTATACACAACTTGGAAGGAACAGCCTAGGCGGCAGTAACCCATCTTCTGGAGGGTAACCGTCCTAGCCAGCAAGCTCACTGGAAAGCAGCCAAGTAATTCCGGGCAGTACCCGATGAAGACTACGGAGCTATGCCGGATTAAAATAAGTATTACTAGCCCGGTATGCAGTAATCCTGGAGGCCTATTGCAAAAGTTTCACAAACTCAGAAAAGCAAAAAAAAAAAGACTCATTCACAGAATGGTCATGCTGGCTTCACCGAGAAGCCACGCACTGAATCAACTAATGTGAAGCAATTACTGTGGAGGATGTGGTTTAACTCCAGTTTTACTCCAGAACTCCCGGAATGGGTAAGAGACCGACGTCCCTTTCCCTTACCCAAGGTGGGCCGCTTAGCCGATAAATAAGTTGATGCCAGGGAGATGGATTGACAAATACAGTGGGCGCCTCAACGGTGTTCTGGGCTCCCGTGGCTCTACCCCATCTACCACTCCTTCTAGCCCAAGTTCCAGCGACCCTTACAAACTAGGATGGGAAACTGCTGCTTTAGGTGTAAAAGCATCGGGCATATTCAGAGAGACTGTCCGATGGAAACCAACCATAACTGGGCAAGACCAAGTCTTCTAGTTCCTAGAGCCGCTGCACTCTGCCTGGACTATGCATTTGATCCAGATGGGCTGGGGACTGAAGAATCTTGGGGTACCTTGCACGAGGCTGACCTGGTACAGGCAGCCTCCACTGATAACCACCAGCATCATCGCCATCTCATGCTGGTAAATGGCCAAACTGCCTGAGGGCTCAAGGACACAGACGCTACACTGACTCTGATACAGAGGTACTTACGCAAGGACACTGAGAATCCGAGAAAATCAGTAGCTGTTTGGATAACTGGAGGAGCCATACATCAAATACCCACAACCAAAGTCCACCTTGATTGGGGAGCATGATCCGGCACCGTGGATGTAAACGTTATGTGAAATTTGCTAGTCAAGGTCCTGCTTGGGAACGACCTTGGCCCCCTGACTTCAGCCGTCTCCCCCTCAAGTTTCTACCCGACTCCAAGCTCGTACTGCCGAAACCAGTTCGCACTTAGATCAGGGAGTGTCTTACCTGCGTTGCCTCTATCTCGACGGTAGTCGAGCCCCTTTTAGCCTGGGATACCCTGGAGGAGTATGGGAAAAGAGGTAGTGACAGACCCGACCCTAGCCAAATACCGGGCCACGGTGAGACCGACCAGGGTGGGTTAGGAGGGGAACGTTTTGTGGGGAAAAAGGGCGACTATATATGCTGTCATGTCAAGTTCATGTTGATAGGGCTGCCCCATCCATAAAGCAGCAGCTGGTAGACCCATGGAAGTACCGGTTGGAGCTCATGCGGATCGGGCATGACATCCCCCTGGCAGGGCACCTGGGTATTTGCTGTACTCTCTACCAAGAGACCCAAGGCTTCTTTAGGCCTAGATTCTCACGGGACGTCCGACAATACTGCCAGACGTGTGATACCTGCCAGCGGGGTGGGAAGAATGGAGAAAGTCCCCGGGCCAAATTACAATCAATGCCTATATTGGGGAAGCCATTTACGAGGGTAGCCATTGATATAGTGGGACCCTTAGCTAAGCTTAGTCCCTCTGGTAAGAAATATATTCTCACCATAGTTGACTTCGGTAGTCGCTATCCAGAGGCAGTAGTGCTGACAAATATTCAGGCAGAAACCGTGGCAGATGCACTGGTACCATTCTTCTCTAGAGTGGGATTCTCCTAAGAGATAGTCTCTGACCAGGGCACCTAATTCACTGCTGAAGTCACACACCAACTCTGGCTATGCGGAATCAGACCGCTTCATAGCTCCCCCTATTACTCCCAGACCGATGGTCTCTGCGAGCAGTTCAATAGCACCATAAAGCAGATGCTTTGGACGTTCACTACTGCTTCTAGAGACTAGGAAAGTTTACTACCTCACATCCTCTTTGCAATATGGGAAGTGCTGCAGGAATCTACGGGGTTCTCCATGTTCAAGCTCCTGTAAGGGGGAAGGGTGCGAGGATACGAGAATACGAGAATACTGGGGAGGGGAGACCGAAGGCAACCCAATCGAAGCCTATGTGCTGGATCCAAAGGACCAAATGGAACAACTTACCAAGACGGTCCGAGAGAACCTCCAGGCAGCACAGAAGTGACAGAGCATGTGGTATGACAGAGGTGCCCGGACTAAAACCAGTTTGACATGGCAAACTGCAAGCTGCCTGGCAGGGACCCAGCAGTGTACGTGGTAACTAGCTGTGCAGATGAGCAGATCAAGCATAACTTTCACCTCAATATGTTGAAGGTGTGCCTTGAGAGAGAGAGAAGGATGTGGCCATGGTACGCGCGGCCACCTCAGACGACCCAGACAGCCTACCTCTCCCGGATATCCTTGAAAAGGAGAACCCAGGGGGAACCTTAGAGGAGATCCAGTTAGGGGAAGGGTTAAACCCCCAGGAAAGGGAACAGGCAAGACAGCTGCTAAAAAGGAGACTTTCTCCCAAAAACCGAGGTACAACCAGCTGGCTGTCCATAAGGTCACTACTCCAGGTCAGACTCCTCTTAGACAGCCCCATTACTGCAATCCCTAGGCATCCAAGAAGGGATGCGTAAGGATATGCTGCAGTTCGGGGTAATAGAGCCTTCTGATAGTCCTTGGGCTTTGTCTCTAGTTTTAGTACCGAAGCGTAATGGAACCCCCTCCGGTGTAGACTACCGGCGCTTAAACGACAAATCAGTAACCAACGCACACCCTATGCCCAGAGTCGACAAGCTACTAGACCACATTGCCAGGGGACAATATCTGAACACTATTGACTTGTGTAAGGGGTACTGGCAGATTCCTCTGGCAGTGGAGGCTGTTCCAAAGTCTGCCATTGTCACTCAGTTGTCCAATTTCGAGTTATGCCGTTCGGGACGAAGAACGCCTCAGCCCCTTTCTAGCGTATGGTGGACAGACTTCTCGATGGCCTACAGGACTTTACGTGTGTGTACCTGGATGACATTGCAGTCTTTATCATCACTTGGGAGGAGCACTTAAGCCATGTGGGGATGGTTTTAGGTCAGACCACAGCAGCCGGCTTAACCATGAAGCCTAGCAAGTGTCCAGTACCTAGGACACCAGGTCGGGTGTGGGAAGCAATGGCTTGAGCCAGCCAGGATTGAGGCCTTTGCTAACTGGCCCACTCCTTGAATGAAGACACAGGTCATGGCCTTCTTGGGGACAGCCGGGTACTACCGACCATTTGTTCCAGACTACAGTGCCATCACCTAGCACCAGAATAAAACAAACCTCCGTAGGCAGGTCCTGTGATCCCGAGTGCAAGCAGGTGTTCCAGTCCCTTAAGAACGCCTTAATTCATGCCCCCATCCTGGCCACCCCGGATCTTAAACGTTTCATAGTCTAGACACATGCCTCCCTGTTTAGACTAGAAGCTGTTCTGACCCAAGTCGGGGAGGACAGAGGAGAGCACCACATGGCCTAAAGAAGCTCATCCCCTACATTTATGAACGTTTCTTCACCATCATTACTGACCACAACCCGTTGGTATAGCTGAAGCAAGTCGCCGGAGACAATGCGTGGTGTCTGCGGTGGAGCCTAGCCCTGCAACCGCACGACTACCATTCATTACTGACCCGGACATCCCCCAAGTTGACCCGAAAAGGGTAAAGCCGTTTCTGCTGTAATAAGGGGGGGGGGGGGTAGTGTGACGGACCCTGTGCTCAACTAAACCGGGTACATGTCTCCCCTCCACCTCCACCAAAAAGACCATAACACTATGAACCCCCAGCCCATGTCTCCCAGTCCAGCGCCCCTTCCTGGTTATCCAGAACCGCCTATACTCCACCAATTAGACTGCTGAAACATGGCACGCCTGATCACATGTGACTAACTCGTCCTGGAACCATAAAGCGGATTGCAGTCACCGCAGTTCACTAAATCTTTAACTAGATTGCTTTTGGCCCCAGAACACCTTTTCAAGGGTAAGAAGAGGAGGTGGACAGGCATCGAATGACACCAAGGACTTGGGGAAGCTACATGTACCCACGAAAAGCGTTGTGCTTTTAGGTGACTGGGAAACTCTACCCAGCACTCAGGAAATCTGCGCTGAGGCTAGCCGCATCCTGCTGAACTTTGTACTTTGATAAATTTGGGCTAGCCATATACCTTCTAGATGCTTTTTGGACAGAATAGGCGCTCCAGAGATATCTGGAAGGTGGGGGTGCTTTACATTAGTACATGTGTTTTGCAGTATTTTATATTTGGCACTTTTTGTTTCCGGGAGATAATTAGCTTAACCGAGAGCTGACTCAATTATCTTACAGACACAGAGGCACAATCCATTTCTTCTTCACCAATTATCAGCTAGTGCTTGGGTGAGAGAGAGCGGTACCTTGTGCAGGAGGATATAATCACTCTGGAATGGGACAACCTAGGCGTTAGTAACCCATCTTTCAATGATATACCACCACACCAACAAGTATTTCAGTTTTGTATGCTGGGTGTTAGAAGGACTACAAAAACCCTATTCTACTGGCATTCAGACCGTACGAACACATTACACGAACTCTTATAAAGGCCAATTCATCGGTACGAACGAGGGACCCCCCCGGCCTTTGGCGTGTGCCGCCACTTAACCTCGTCACCTCTCAAAGTGCCGAATGGCACAACCACCCGGCGAGCGGAGTGTGCTGCTCATTAACCGCACAAGGCGCTATGGTCTGCGGTTAACCACGAACTAATTGACGGTCCCAGGGGACACCCCATTCATATACAATTCCCTGAAGGGAAACTGCCAAAGGACTCACGAATGGGGGACCACCTACATTCTGGCGTGTGGCATCGATTAGAACGTTGATCTTGCGGTTAACCGCAGGTTAAGTACCCCTTCCGGGCGGTCTCTGTTCGTATCCCGAATGGCCGGGACAACCAGACTGATAGCGGGGATTCGTGTGACTATGTATCCGACCTCCGCTCCATAAGTACGGAGTCGAGGTCCCGCTGTCCATTGACCAACCTAAAACCATGGCCGCCATCAGGGGTTCACGACCAAACTGCCGAACAAGACTTTCTATGGCAGAAACCTCCCGTTCTGTTCGTGGGATCTGGGTGCAATTCGTATGGTTGGTGTACCCAGATCTGAGCTACTGAACGATTCGTGGAATGATCTATATTGCCTAAATAATTCCAAAGTTATGTATTTTTACACCGTTTTCTCGGACACAATAAAGCATGGTCTTTTGGGTGCTTGGAGATAATTAGATTGTATAACCGTTGGCCTCATTATCTCCAAGCTGGGCGGGTACTAGTTTGAATGATACATTGTATTGTGATTGGCTGACTCGTTGTATTGTACCTGTATCCCATCAGGTCGATAGGGGGCTGTCCCTTGACCTGGGGACTTGCATAAATTGCCATGCTTGTGTGCCATTAAACTCAGTTCGTTTTACCCTCAACTCGCAGCCTTGACTCGTGTTGTAGGGATCCGGGAATCCTAGCTTTGCTATAGCTAGTGGGATATTCTACATTTGCAGGTTTCTACCGATTGAAACACCGTTCGACTCTCTGACTTCGGGAACCAGGACATCCAAGCGATCCAACCTCCTGCTAGACCGGAGCCAATCGTAACACTGGGCAACACTGAAAGTTGGTCCCACTGTTTAATGTCCTTCACCAATAAGATTGTAAATTCAAGAAAGGAGTAATGTCGATACTTAACCTTATCAAGAAAAGGGATTTACTTTTTGATTCGAAAATCTAGATGTGTAGCAAATTGATTATAAATGTGTTTGTCACTTTGTTTTATAGTGTATTATTAAACATATATTTTATGCAGTCTCTTTTTTTCCATCTGCCGTTCATAAGTGTTTATATCATCACTTAAAACAAAGAACTTCAGGGACTGGTGGGTGGGTGTGTGTGTATATATATATATATATATATATATCACTAGGTATTATTATATCTATATTACATGCATTTAAAACCTTAGAGTACCCAACAGGCGTGTCAAAGGTTGCCTCCCCATGATCTATGAAATGGTGGAAAGAGAAATGAGGCAATTATGGAGGAAAAGGCTGCATGAATCCAAGAGCCTTGGAGCTAATTTAAAAGCAGAGGTGTGTTACCAGTATTGTAGCAAGGCACAAGATTGTTCCATGAGAGTAGTCAGGTAAGATGAGCCAAGGTTAGAAGCCTGAGAGGAGGCAGACATACAACGGCGATGCGAGAGACTAGTCCGGTAGGGGGAGAGTAGAGAGGAAGCCAAGGATGAAGGACTTGGGTAATCTGCAAGAGTAGCCAGGAACTAGAGTCAGAAGCCAATGATGAAGAAAAGTAACCAGACAGGTTACTTTGGGCCTGAGAGTGAACTGAGAGTGCAATGGAATAAGGCTACACAGAGAGCCGGCCAAGGGACGCTTTGCATAAGGACATCCAGCATCTTCAAATCCTCCATAGCAAAGCATTGATTTAATGCTTTCCTGTAGGAAAGGACTAGTGTGCTAGGGGCACTCCCCGCGTACGTGCCTAAGGTTCTCCCTTGGCGTGGACAGAGTTGCCAGAGCCAGTGTCAAGTGACTTTGGCACAGGAATAGGGGAGTGGTTTTAACCCTTTAATTGCCACAGGGGGAGTGTCGCGCAGAGAAACACTATAGTGCTAGGAGAACAGCTTTATGAATACCTGGGCGACATTCTGATTCTGGGGAAGATTCAGGGTAAAGTGTTGTCCATTCTCCAATCATTCGGTTAGATTATCAACATAGAAGCATTGATATCATAGAATGGTCTTTCTATAGACTACGTTCAACTCCTCAATAAAAAGGACAGTCAAACTATCTCTAGACAGAACAGATCATCTGAAACAAATGGTGAAGATCCACTTTTCGAGAATCAGCCATAGAGTTTATAAGCTCATTGGGATCAATGTTGTTTGCGATAGATCTGCCACACTGAGCTCATGGCCTCTCAGCGCACCTCAAACTACAGAGGCATTTACATCACAGAATCCCTCTTACAGTACATGAGGTCTTTGCGATCGGATTCCAATTTCTGCACTAATTATCAGTCACATTACACCCAGGGTACATAGGCCTCCATCTCAAAAGAAAATATCTGAACATTCTAGAGCTGGAAGAAGTTTAAAGCTCTCCTTCAGTTTGCTAGAGATCTGAGACATCAGTGGTATAAATCCAATTGGACAATGCCACAGTGGTCTCTTACATCAACCACCAGTGGGGAAATAAAATGGTCTCCGGTGGTTATGGTGACAGTGGTGGTTATGGTACTGTAAGAGTAAGTAATCAAACAATTTGACAACAAAACTGGGTAGACCAGGGGCCCATCCAAGCCTCACTTGGAGTTGGTCTGAAGGAGCTTCTCATAGCCAGTGAACTGACCTTGAACTGCATGGTGTAACTCAGTGGGGCTAAGTGCACAGCTACTTCTCTCAACCAATGAACAGACTCAAAACTGCATGACTTAGCTCCGTGGAAGATCGTCCAGTCGCAGAGGAGACAGCAGTGCTTGGAGTATTCCCATAATAGCTTATTTTATATGTGTAAGTATATATTTTTTTTAATATATTTTCAACTCTGTTTTAGAGTTATAGCCTATATATGAGGAATTCGATCTCTTGCAATACATTTAGGCACTGGGTTTTGTGCACTTTTCATCAACGGTATTTCCCATTATAATTATATGTGAAATGGTGTAGTTTTACACTGGTCATTATGTATACTAATCATGCTGTAGTGGTTATAGTGCCTGGAGTGTTCACTTTAGACACCCTGATACATCAAGAGATTCCATAGCAAATGATCAATAAAACTCGTAAACTACTAGGTAACGTTTTTATGCTAAATGCAAATATGAACATGAAGATGAAGATTATACTTCCAGGCAGCAGCAACAGACCACTTTTGTGCAATTGACAATGCCCCCAAACCCAACAGCTGCACACAAAACCCCATTGATGAGGCCAGGATCATATCATAGAGCCCCCAGCCCCCACAGCTGCATCAATTGATGCAGAATGACAAACATTGTACACCACTTCTCAGTTTCATTTTATTACCAATGACCTGGGCGGTGGCATGGGATTCCTTTTCCACCATTGGTTGTTAAAAGGAAGAACAGCCCCCAACCACCCCAGATGGGGCAATTAAACAGCTGATGGGGGGAATGAAAGGGATAGGTCAAACAAAAGAAAATGAAAAAAAAAAAGAAAAGAAAAAAAGTCATTAAGAAATAAGGGTTGGGGAGAAAAGAAGAACTGATCTCAAAGTTATAAGTGCCATGTGGGAGATTATCGAGATGTAGGGTTAGTTCCCATATACGCTTTCATCACTGTAGGCAATATACAGGAAGAAATCCTCTTCGTGGTGTTCCTGTGGGGAGAGAAGTATGTATATTAGTCTATTACCAACAAGTTAACATGCATTCACTGTAATCAAATTCAAGCCACCAACACATTGTCAATCGGTTAAGTCCTCACTTGCCCATTTAGCTTGTGTCTGCCTAGAGTCAGCTAGCCCAGGGGCAGTACTCCATGCCACCCGCTTAGTCAACCCAGGAACGCTAAACAATGCCGCCCGCTTAGTTTGGAACGGTACACATCACCCAGGCAGAACCAGCCCAGGAACGCTACACAACGGCACCGAGTTACAGTCAGAGTACCCTATGACGCCCAGTTACAGTTCTTCCAACATTAATCAGAATATCCTTAAAATTGACATTAGTCACTAAAACAACTTTTGCTTAATGAAGCAGTTGTGGTGTATAGATCATGCCTCTGCAGTGTCACTGCTCAATTCTCTGCCATTTAGGAGTTAAATCCCTTTATTTCTATTTATGCAGCCCTAGCTACACCTGCCCTGACTGACTGACACATCCTGCATATTTTTTTTTTTTTTAATGGCTTAATTTCAATCAGATGTTAAAATTACTATAGAGGTTTTTATCTTCTGCTCTGCAAATTGAACTTTAATCACAATCTGGAAACTCCTGCAGGATCTACCAAACCAGGAGATAAGAAATTCTAAATTAAACAAAAATGTGCAATAAAAGAAGTTTAGACATTCAATATCTTTATACAGGAAGTGTTTAGGAAGGCTGCAAGAGTCCTAGCCAGGGGACGTGTTACTAGGGCAGTATATACAAAGTGACTGCCACTAGAGGCATTACTAGGCTGTAATGTAAACACTGCCTTTCCTCCTAAATGGCAGTGAATTGAGCAGAGAGACAACAGAGGAAAGATCTATACACCAACTGCTTCAGTAAGATAAAGTTGTTTTGGTGACTATATGTCCCTTTAATGCTTTTAGGACATTCCATGCCACCCTAAAAAGCAGTCTGTTATTTGACCCTAAATTTCCCACTGGCACGGGTACATGGAATATTGCAAAACTAATTTGCAAGTCGATTTTGCCGCATTAAATAATCACAATATAACCAGCAGATTTGACAAAGGTTGGTAATAAAATTATTTATTGAAAAAAATATAAAGATTCTCTCAGTTAAAGGAGCACTATAGGGTCAGGAATGCAAACCGTGTAAAAAACACCTTGCCACCCCTTAAATAAGAAGAAAAGACAACTTTTTCCAAGCATTACGGGTTTGCCGGCAATGGGACCACCCCTGATCTGCCTCCTTGGCTGACATCAGAATTGATGATCTCAGCCAGTCACAATGCTTTCCCATAGGAAAGCATTGGATTGGCTGAGCTTGTCAATTCTGATGATCTCAGCCAAAGCAGGGCGGGGCCAAGCACCACCCTAGCCAATCAGCATCTCCGCATAGTGATGCATTCAATACATACATCTCTATGGGGAAGTTCTGTGTCTCCATGCAAAGCATGCACTATAGTCACCAGAACAACTGGTGCTGACCCAAAAAGCACCTCTAGTGACCACCACTAGAAGCGTTCCTAGGCTGTACTGTAAACACTGCCCTTTTGCAGTTTTCTTTTTCTCGGAGCGCAGGAAGCTCCTCTAGTGACTGCCACTTACTATGGAGGCAGTGTTTACATGAAAATGCCTGCAGGGACATACTATATTCACAGTAACGACTACCTTAACCCCTTCAGGACAGAGTCAATAGTACACGTTCTGATCAAAACAAAAATGTAAACAAAAACTGGAATTTGCGCTATATGTCTGTTCAACCGTAATTCACCTCTTTCATATTAAGTGCACCCACACTTATTATATATCATTTTGTTCAGGAGAAATTGGGCTTTTTTTCTCATGAACTATTCATAATTGAAACATAATTTATTATGAATAAATTTAAAAAACTGTGAGAAATTAAGATTTTTAAAAAAATTGTAGACATTTTAGCTGTAAATGTCATAATACTGTTAGCTTTAACTGCAAAAAAAAACACATATTTGGATTCAGCAAAGTCTCACAAGCACAACAGTACCCCACATTAACAGTTTTTATGGTGTTTTGGAAAGTTACAGGGTCAAATATAGCACATTCCATTTTTCAGTTTTTTCAAATAGAAATTTGCCAGATTAGGAATGTTACCTTTGAGACCGTGTGGTAGCCCGGGAATGAGAATTACCCCCATGGTGGCATACCATTTGCAAAAGTAGACAACCCAAGGTATTGCAAATGGGGTATGCCCAGTCTTTTTTTAGTAGCCACTTTGTCACAAACACTGGCTACAGTTAGCGTTCATATTTGTTTGCGTGTGAAAAAAGCAAAAAACTAATTATTTGGCCAGTGTTTGAGACTAAGTGGCTACTAAAAATGACTGGACATACCCCATTTGCAATACCTTGAGTTGTCTACTTTTGCAAATGGTATGCCATCATAGGGGTAATTCTCATTCCTGGGCTACCACGCCGTCTCAAAGGCAATGTAAACAATCTGGCAAATTATAATGTGTAAACATTTTTAATGCAAGCCTTATATTTGACTCTATAACTTTCCAAAACACCATAAAACCTGTACATAGGGGGTACGGTTATACTTGTGAGACTTCACTGAACACAAACATAAGGGTTTAAAAACAGTAAAACATATTACAACAATATCGTCAGTAAAAGTGCCGTTCATGTGTGAAAAATGCTAAAAACGTCACTTTTACTAAATATATCATCGTTGTAATACAAGTTACCATTTTGAAACACTAATATTTGAGTTCAGCGAAGTCTCCCGAGTAAAACAGTACCCCCCCATGTACAGGTTTTATGGTGTCTTGGAGAGATACAGGGTTAAATATAGTGCGTGCGAATTAAATTCTCTGCACTTTCTGCCTGGGTTTTCAGGCACGTCAATCAAAGTTTAATTAATTAAATCACATAATTATGTTAAAAGATTACTTAAATATACACGTAGAATTTTAATATATACATATATGTATTTAAATTCTACGTGTATACTTATGTAGTTATATATATTTATCTATATATAAATATTTGCAGTTTTTGTATTTTATATATGATATTAACAGAATGTCATTCTAAGCGTATTTTGTTACACACACACACACACATTAACAAAATACAGATAGAATGAGATTACATATGTATAATTTATTTTAATTTTTGAAAAAATAATTTATTGTAATTATACGTGTATATATAAATATAAAATATATATGTATTGTATATATGTAACGTCATTCTAAGTGTATTTTAATACTAATATATGTACTTATATTAACAATGACGTTACATATACACACACATTTAATTCATTTTAAACATTTTCTTTGTTTTTTACATTGTAGTATCCCTTTAAATTTGAATGATCCTTTTGGTTTTCCAAGTTGGCCAATTTTCTTAGTCCTTAAGGTAATAACATGGCGATTGGCTGCCCTCAATGCCATGAACCGACACATTGCTCACACTAAGTGCACACTGCAGATCTTCACCTGATAGAGTTGGCCCATTGTGGCACTGGTTGGTGGGATCACATTATTCACAAAGAAGAACAGAGCATCTTCCGCACGGAGGTGAATTCTTTTTCGGATAAGGAAATAAAACTGACCAACTAAGAAGAAAACAAAATACCAAAAGGATTAATTCTATTTATTGCCATTTACAGAGAGCCAACATATTCCCCAGCTCAGGATTAGGAAAGCATTTCAATCTGTATCATCAGAAATATTAATTCTCTACCTTTACATCCTTTGTGTTTTCAATGTCAGCATCACACCCTCCCCCCACACCGTGTACACAGACCGGCATCACCCCCTCCCCCACACCGTGTACACAGACCGGCATCACCCCCTCCCCCACACCGTGTACACAGGCCGGCATCACCCCCTCCCCCCACACCGTGTACACAGGCCGGCATCACACCCTCCCCCCACACCGTGTACACAGGCCGGCATCACACCCTCCCCCCACACCGTGTACACAGGCCGGCATCACACCCTCCCCCCACACCGTGTACACAGGCCGGCATCACACCCTCCCCCCACACCGTGTACACAGGCCGGCATCACACCCTCCCCCCACACCGTGTACACAGGCCGGCATCACACCCTCCCCCCACACCGTGTACACAGGCCGGCATCACACCCTCCCCCCACACCGTGTACACAGGCCGGCATCACACCCTCCCCCCACACCGTGTACACAGGCCGGCATCACACCCTCCCCCCACACCGTGTACACAGGCCGGCATCACACCCTCCCCCCACACCGTGTACACAGGCCGGCATCACACCCTCCCCCCACACCGTGTACACAGGCCGGCATCACACCCTCCCCCCACACCGTGTACACAGGCCGGCATCACACCCTCCCCCCACACCGTGTACACAGGCCGGCATCACACCCTCCCCCCACACCGTGTACACAGGCCGGCATCACACCCTCCCCCCACACCGTGTACACAGGCCGGCATCACACCCTCCCCCCACACCGTGTACACAGGCCGGCATCACACCCTCCCCCCACACCGTGTACACAGGCCGGACCCACACACCCTCCCCCCACACCGTGTACACAGGCCGGACCCACACACCCTCCCCCCACACCGTACACACAGGCCGGACCCACACACCCTCCCCCCACACCGTACACACAGGCCGGACCCACACACCCTCCCCCCACACCGTACACACAGGCCGGACCCACACACCCTCCCCCCACACCGTACACACAGGCCGGACCCACACACCCTCCCCCCACACCGTACACACAGGCCGGACCCACACACCCTCCCCCCACACCGTACACACACACACACACACACACACCCTCCCCCCACACCGTACACACACACACACACACACACACACCCTCCCCCCACACCGTACACACACACACACACACACACACCCTCCCCCCACACCGTACACACACACACACACACCCTCCCCCCACACCGTACACACACACACACAGACACACACACACCCTCCCCCCACACCGTACACACACACACCCTCCCCCCACACCGTACACACACACACCCTCCCCCCACACCGTACACACACACACACACACACACACACACACACACCCTCCCCCCACACCACACACACACACACACACACACACCCTCCCCCCACACCACACACACACACACACACACCCTCCCCCCACACCACACACACACACACACCCTCCCCCCACACACACACACACCCTCCCCCCACACACACACACACACCCTCCCCCCACACACACACACACACCCTCCCCCCACACACACACACACACCCTCCCCCCACACACACACACACCCTCCCCCCACACACACACACACACCCTCCCCCCACACACACACACCCTCCCCCCACACACACACACCCTCCCCCCACACACACACACCCTCCCCCCACACACACACACCCTCCCCCCACACACACACACCCTCCCCCCACACACACACACCCTCCCCCCACACCACCCACCCTCCCCCCACACCACCCACCCTCCCCCCACACACACACACCCTCCCCCCACACACACACACCCTCCCCCCACACCACCCACCCTCCCCCCACACCACCCACCCTCCCCCCACACCACCCACACACACCCTCCCCCCACACCACACACACACACCCTCCCCCCACACCACACACACACACACCCTCCCCCCACACCACACACACACACCCTCCCCCCACACCACACACACACACACTCCCCCCACACCACACACACACACACACACACACACCCTCCCCCCACACCACCTCCCCCCACACACCCTCCACACACACACCCTCCACACACACACACCCACCCTCCACACACA